>NC_061512.1:152364760-152442697 GCF_022539505.1 Lolium rigidum | reverse complement strand
CACGGTGGAATCGCGAGACACTGCGACCCAATGTTTGCAAGAACATCGGCTTCATCATTGCTTAGCCTGCTGATGACCCACAAGTATAGGGGGTGTATCGTAGTACTTTCGATAAATAAGAGTGTCGAACCCAACGAGGAGCAGAAGGTGTTGACAAGCAGTTTCGATGAAGGATTCACTGTAAATGCTCACAGACAAGTATTCAAGGGGTTTTAATATAGCAGATGAATAAAGTACAAGTAAGTAAAATGCGAGAGTAATAATTGCAGCGAGTGGCCCAATCCTTTTTAGCACACATGACAAGCCAGTTTGTTTACTTATAATGACCAAACGTTCTTGAGGACACACGGGAATTTTGTCTAGTGCTTTTGCTTCATATAGCTGATTAATCTTCATTGTTTTGATAAGTGTTGTGTGGGTGAACCTATGCTAATGCACCGCCCTTCCTAGGACTAATACATACTTGTGATTATACCCCTTGCAAGCATCCGCAAATACAAGAAAGTAATTAAGATAAATCTAACCACAGCCTTAAACTACGAGATCCTGCTATCCCTCCCGCATCGATATACCAACGGGGGTTCTGGTTTCTGTCACTCCGGCAACCCCGCAATTAGCAAACGAATACAAGATGTATTCCCCTAGGCCCATAAAGGTGAAGTATCATGTAGTCGACGTTCACATGACACCACTAGAAGAATAACACCACAACTTAAATATCATAACGTTGAATATTACCCAACATAATTCACTACTAACATTTAGACTTCACCCATGTCCTCAAGAACTAAACGAACTACTCACGAGACATCATATGGAACATGATCAGAGGTGATATGATGATGAATAACAATCTGAACATAAACCTTGGTTCGATGGTTTCACTCAATAGCATCAATAACAAGGAGTAATCAATACTGGGAGAGTTTCCCCTACCAAACAATCAAGATTCAACCCCTGGATGTTACAGCGGTGACGAGGTGCAGCGGTGGAGATGGCGGTGATGATGATGGAGATGATGATCCCAATGATGTCCATCTTGATGACGATGACGATGGCGTCGATTTCCCCCTCTGGGAGGGAATTTCCCCGGCAGATTTCAGCATGCCGGAGAGCTCTTTTCTCTCTGGTGTTTTCCGCCCCGCAGAGGCGGCTGTGACTCTTCGCGATTATCCCCTGGAGCTTAGGTTTTCGGGGCGAACAAGTACGCGAAAGAGAGGCGACCGAAGGGGGCTGTGGGCCCCCTCCCCACCAGGCGGCGCGGCCAGGGCAGGGCCCACGCCGGCCTATGGGGGGGCCATGGCGGCCCTCCTAGGCTCCTCCTTCTGGCTGGCTTCGTCTTCTGGAAAAATAAGGTCTTCAGTGTAATTCCCGTCAATTGTTGATCTTCCGAAATATTGCATTCTGACGGTGCTTTTTCCAGCAAAATCCTGACTCTGGTGAGCGATTCTCCAATAATCATGAAACATGCAAAATAGGTGAAATAACATAAGTATCATCTCTAAATATGAAATATATCAATGAATAACAGTAAATTATGATATAAAATAGTGACGCAAAATGGACGTATCACCTGCTGATGTGATTTACCTCGCATCCATCAAACAACTTCTCCAGCTCGTTATACACTTCCTTGTATGCTATCATACTATCATTGACTGCATCACATTGATTCATGACCTGCTGAGCCACCAATTGTGAGTCGCCAAAGATTTTTAATCGAGTTGCACCACAAGCCTTCGCCATCTTCATCCCGTGTATGAGAGCTTCGTATTCTGCCTCATTGTTAGACGCGTTTGGAAACGTCATCCGTAAGACATATTTTAGTTTGTCGCCTTCAGGTGATATTAGTATCACGCCTGCTCCAGCTCCCTCTAATCTTTTGGACCCGTCGAAGTTCATAGTACAGGTTCTCGACAGATCCAGGGGTCTCGTATTTTGTAGCTCCATCCACTCTGCGATGAAGTCCGGTAAAATTTGCGACTTTATTGCTTTTCTTTTCTCGTACGTGATGTCCTGAGGGGAAAGCTCTATTCCCCACAGGGAGACACGACCCGTAGCTTCTGGATTGTTTAATATATTGGATAAAGGAGCCTCATTGACCACTATTATCGGATGCGCCGAAAAATAGTGCCGCAATTTTCTTGCGGTTGTAAACACTCCATATGCTAGCTTTTGGTACTGCGGATACTGCTGTTTTGAGGGAGATAAAACTTCACTGATAAAATATACTGGCCTCTGTACTCCATGGAGTTTTCCTTCTTCCTCTCTTTCGACTACGAGGGTTGTGCTGACCACCTAAGGCGTGGCTGCAATGTATAGCAAAAGGGGTTCTTTCTCCTTAGGCGCCACCAAAATTGGTGATGTCGAGATTGTGCGCTTGAGATCTTCGAAAGCTCTGTCTGCCTCTTCGTTCCATTGAAACTTCTCTCCTTGCTTGATCAAAGCGTAGAACGGTAATGCCTTTTCACCTAGTCTGGCGACGAATCAGCTTAAAGCTGCGACTCGCCCGGTCAACTGTTGTATTTCTTTCAACTTTGTTGGCTTTCTCATTGTTACGATAGCTTGAATTTTCTCCGGATTGGCTTCGATTCCTCTTGCTGAGACTAGGAACCCGAGAAGTTCTCCCGCAGGGACGCCGAAAGAGCACTTTGTTGGGTTCAGCTTGAGGTAGAACTTGTCAAGGTTGTCGAAAGTTTCTTTTAAATCCTCGATCAATGCTGACCCCTTCTTTGATGTTATAACGACATCGTCAATGTACACTTGTACGTTTTTCCAATCTGTGTTGCCAGACACTTCTGCATCATCCGCTGATATGTTGCACCCGCGTTTTTCAGACCAAAATGCATTGTTTTGTAGCAAAACACGCCATAAGGTGTTATGAACACTGTCTTGACCTCGTCATCTTCTTTTAGTCTGATCTGGTTATAACCAGAATATGCATCCAGGAAGAAAAGACGTTCACATCCTGCCGTGGAGTCGATGATTTGATCGATACTTGGGAGGGGAAAGTGATCCTTTGGACAGTGTTTATTGAGACACGTAAAGTCGACACACCTGCGAAGGACTTTCGTGTTTTTCTTTGGGACCAGCACTGGGTTAGCTACCCACGTGGCCTCTGTATGTAACTCTTTGATAAAACCAGCTTCTCTGAGTCGATCAATCTCTGACAGCATGGCTTTGCGGGTTGGTTCCGAAAAACGCCGCAAAGGTTGCTTAATTGGTCTCGCTATTGGATCCAAGTTTAGGTGGTGCTCGGCAAGTTCCCTGGGTACTCCTGGCATGTCGGCTGGACACCATGCGAAGATTTTCCAGTGCTCACGGAGGAACTTGATACGTCTCCGACGTATCGATAATTTCTTATGTTCTATGCCATATTATTGATGATACCTACATGTTTTATGCACACTTTATGTCATATTCGTGCATTTTCTGGAACTAACCTATTAACAAGATGCCGAAGTGCCAGTTCTCGTTTTCTCGCTGTTTTTGGTTTCAGAAATCCTAGTAACGAAATATTCTCGAATTGGACGAAACGAAGACCCGGGGGCCTATTTTTCCACGGAGCTTCCGGAAGACCGGAGAACATTCGAAGTGGGGCCACGAGGTGGCGACACCACAAGGCGGCGCGGCCCGGGGGGCCCGCGCCGCCTATGGTGTGGCCCCTCGTCTGGCCCCCGACTCTGCCCTTCCGCCTACTTAAAGCCTCCGGCGCGAAACCCCTGAGGCGAAAAACCACGATACGGAAAACCTTGCGAGACGCCGCCGCCGCCGATCCCATCTCGGGGATTCGGAGATCTCCTCCGGCACCCTGCCGGAGAGGGGATTCATCTCCCGGAGGATTCTACACCGCCATGGTCGCCTCCGGAGTGATGAGTGAGTAGTTCACCCCTGGACTATGGGTCCATATCAGTAGCTAGATGGTTGTCTTCTCCTCATTGTGCTTCATTGTCGGATCTTGTGAGCTGCCTAACATGATCAAGATCATCTATCTGTAATACTCTATGTTGTGTTTGTCGGGATCCGATGGATAGAGAATACCATGTCATGTTAATTATCAAGTTATTACATATGTGTTGTTTATGATCTTGCATGCTCTCCGTTACTAGTAGAGGCTACGGCCAAGTTTTTACTTTTAACTCCAAGAGGGAGTACTTATGCTCGATAGTGGGTTCATGCCTGCATTGACACCAGGACAGTGACGAGAAAGTTCTAAGGTTGTGTTGTGCTTGTTGCCACTAGGGATAAAACATTGGCGCTATGTCCGAGGATGTAGTTGTTGATTACATTACGCACCATACTTAATGCAATTGTCTGTTGTTAGCAACTTAATGTCGGAGGGGTTCGGATGATAACCTGAAGGTGGACTTTTTAGGCATAGATGCGGTTGGATGGCGGTCTATGTACTTTGTCGTAATGCCCAATTAAATCTCACTATACTTATCATGTCATGTATGTGCATTGTTATGCCCTCTCTATTTGTCAATTGCCCGATTGTAATTTGTTCACCCAACATGCTTTTATCTTATGGGAGAGACACCTCTAGTGAACTGTGGACCCCGGTCCATTCTTTAATACTGAAATACAAATCTGTTGCAATACTTGTTTTTACTATTTTCTCTCGCAAACAATCATCTTCCACACAATACGGTTAATCCTTTGTTACGACAAGCCGGTGAGATTGACAACCTCACTCGTTTCGTTGGGGCAAAGTACTTTGGTTGTGTTGTGCAGGTTCCACGTTGGCGCCGGAATCTCCGGTGTTGCGCCGCACTACATCCCGCCGCCATCAACCTTCAACGTGCTTCTTGGCTCCTCCTGGTTCGATAAACCTTGGTTTCTTTACGAGGAAAATTTGCTGCTGTGCGCATCATACCTTCCTCTTGGGGTTGCCCAACGAACGTGTGAAATACACGCCATCAAGCTCTTTTTCCGGCGCCGTTGCCGGGGAGATCAAGACACGCCGCAAGGGGAGTCTCCACTTCTCAATCTCTTTACTTTGTTTTTGTCTTGCTTTATTTTATTTACTACTTTGTTTGCTGCATTATATCAAAACACAAAAAAATTAGTTGCTAGCTTTACTTTATTTACTGTCTTGCACTCTATATCAAAAACACAAAAAATTAGTTTACTTGCATTTACTTTATCTAGTTTGCTTTATTTACTACTGCTAAAATGAGTAATCCTGAAGTTGAAGTTCGTTCATTTAAGCAACAAGGAGGAGAATGTTTGAAATATGCTTGGTATAGAATTAGCGATGCCCATAATAGGTGCACTAAGAAACACTCCACCACTATCCTACTCAGGAATTTTTATGTTGGTATCTCTAGCTGGAATAGATATGTTCTTGATTGTCTCGCGGGAGGTAATTTCCTAGGCGCTCCCGCTTTAGAAGCTAGCTGCATTATTGAGAGTTTATTTGGAACACCACCTGTTAATGAAACTAAAATTGAAACCTCCCTTGAGGATGTTATGAAAAAATTGGAAACCATAGAGAAAATTTTTCCGAGTGTTGAAACTAAGTTGGAGATATTACTTGATAAAACTGATGAACTTGATAAATCCTTAGGAGGAATTGATGAAAGAATTAGTGTCCTAGGAACTTGTGTTGACCATTATAATCAAATTAATAGGATTGGCGAACTTGAAAAAGCTATGGGAACCTTGGGTTCAACCTTTTCATCTTTACAGTTTAGAGAGAAAGCTTATGTGGGAAAGGAGCAAAAGTTTATGTATGTCTCTAAAGTGCCTAAACCAAAGAAATATTATTATAGGCCTAAAATTGACAAAGCCCCTAGTACCACTACAAATGGGGGAGCTTATGATATCAATGCTACATCTCGCGATAACACTTGAATTACACTTTACGCGCCTAGGCTGAAAGGCGTTAAAGAAAAGCGCTTATGGGAGACAACCCATGTTTTTACTCCAGTATTTTTGTTTTATATTTGTGTCTTGGAAGTTGTTTACTACTGTAGCAACCTCTCCTTATCTTAGTTTTGAGTTTTGTTGTGCCAATTAAAGTCTTTGATAGAAAAGTAAGTACTAGATTTGGATTACTGCGCAGTTCCAGATTTCTTTGCTGTCACGAATCTGGGTCTATCTCCCTGTAGGTAGCTCAGAAAATTACGCCAATTTACGAGCATGATCCTCAGATATGTACGCAACTTTCATTCAATTTGAGCATTTTCGTTTGAGCAAGTCTGGTGGCCTAATAAAATCCATCTTTACGGACTGTTCTGTTTTGACAGATTCTGTCTTTTATTTCGCATTGCCTCTTTTGCTATGTTGGATGAATTTCTTTGATCCACTAATGTCCAGTAGCTTTATGCAATGTCCAGAAGTGTTAAGAATGATTGTGTCACCTCTGAACATGTGAATTTTTATTATGCACTAACCCTCTAATGAGTTGTTTCGAGTTTGGTGTGGAGGAAGTTTTCAAGGATCAAGAGAGGAGTATGATGCAATATGATCAAGGAGAGTGAAAGCTCTAAGCTTGGGGATGCCCCGGTGGTTCACCCCTGCATATATTATAAGAAGACTCAAGCGTCTAAGCTTGGGGATGCCCAAGGCATCCCCTTCTTCATCGACAACATTATCGAGTTCCTCCCCTGAAACTATATTTTTATTCCATCACATCTTATGTACTTTGCTTGGAGCGTCGGTTTGTTTTTGTTTTTTGTTTTGTTTGAATAAAATGGATCCTAGCATTCACTTTATGGGAGAGAGACACGCTCCGCTGTTGCATATGGACAAATATGTCCTTAGGCTCTACTCATGGTATTCATGGCGAAGTTTCATCTTCGTTAAATTGTTATATGGTTGGAATTGGAAAATGATACATGTAGTAAATTGCTATAATGTTTTGGATAATTTGATACTTGGCAATTGTTGTGCTCATGTTTAAGCTCTTGCATCATATACTTTGCACCCATTAATGAAGAAATAATTAGAGCTTGCTAATTTGGTTTGCATATTTGGTTTCTCTAGAGTCTAGATAACATCTAGTATTGAGTTTTGAACAACAAGGAAGACGGTATGGAGTCTTATAATGTTTACCATATGTCTTTTATGTGAGTTTTGCTGTACCGTTCATCCTTGTGTTTGTTTCAAATAACCTTGCTAGCCTAAACCTTGTATCGAGAGGGAATACTTCTCATGCATCCAAAATCCTTGAGCCAACCACTATGCCATTTGTGTCCACCATACCTACCTACTACATGGTATTTATCCGCCATTCCAAAGTAAATTGCTTGAGTGCTACCTTTAAAATTCCATCATTCACCTTTGCAATATATAGCTCATGGGACAAATAGCTTAAAAACTATTGTGGTATTGAATATGTACTTATGCACTTTATCTCTTATTAAGTTGCTTGTTGAGCGATAACCATGTTTACGGGGACGCCATCAACTATTCTTTGTTGGATATCATGTGAGTTGCTATGCATGTCCGTCTTGTCCGAAGCAAGAGAGATCTACCACCTTCATGGTTGGAGCATGCATATTGTTAGAGAAGAACTTTGGGCCGCTAACTAAAGCCATGATTCATGGTGGAAGTTTCAGTTTGGACATATATCCTCAATCTCATATGAGAATAATAATTGTTGCCACATGCTTATGCATTAAAGAGGAGTCCATTATCTCGTTGTCCATGTTGTCCCGGTATGGATGTCTAAGTTGAGAATAATCAAAAGCGAGAAATCCAAAATGCGAGCTTTCTCCTTAGACCTTTGTACGGGCGGCATGGAGGTACCCCATTGTGACACTTGGTCAAAACATGTGCATTGCAAAGATCCGGTAGTCCAAGTTAATTAGGACAAGGTGCGGGCACTATTAGTATACTATGCATGAGACTTGCAACTTGTAAGATATAATTTACATAACTCATATGCTTTATTACTACCGTTGACAAAATTGTTTCATGTTTTCAAAATAAAAGCTCTAGCACAAATATAGCAATCGATGCTTTCCTCTTTGAAGGACCATTCTTTTTACTTTTATGTTGAGTCAGTTCACCTATTTCTCTCCACCTCAAGAAGCAAACACTTGTGTGAACTGTGCATTGATTCCTACATATTTGCATATTGTACTTGTTATATTACTCTATGTTGACTATTATCCATGAGATATACATGTTACAAGTTGAAAGCAACCGCTGAAACTTAATCTTCCTTTGTGTTGCTTCAATACCTTTACTTTGATTTATTGCTTTATGAGTTAACTCTTATGCAAGACTTATTAATACTTGTCTTGAAGTACTATTCGTGAAAAGTCTTTGCTATATGATTCACCTGTTTACTCATGTCATTACCATTGTTTTGATCGCTGCATTCATTACATATGTTTACAAATAGTATGATCAAGGTTATGATGGCATATCACTTCAGAAATTATCTTTGTTATCGTTTTACCTGCTCGGGATGAGCAGAACTAAGCTTGGGGATGCTTGATACGTCTCCGACGTATCGATAATTTCTTATGTTCTATGACATATTATTGATGATACCTACATGTTTTATGCACACTTTATGTCATATTCGTGCATTTTCTGGAACTAACCTATTAACAAGATGCCGAAGTGCCAGTTCCGTTTTCTGCTGTTTTTGGTTTCAGAAATCCTAGTAACGAAATATTCTCGGAATTGGACGAAACGAAGACCCAGGGGCCTATTTTTCCACGGAGCTTCCAGAAGACCGGAGAACATTCGAAGCGGGGCCACGAGGTGGCGACACCACAAGGCGGCGTGGCCCAGGGGGGGCCGCGCCGCCCTATGGTGTGGCCCCCTCGTCTGGCCCCCGACTCTGCCCTTCCGCCTACTTAAAGCCTCCGTCGCGAAAACCCCGAGGCGAAAAACCACGATACGGAAAACCTTGCGAGACGCCGCCGCCGCCGATCCCATCTCGGGGGATTCTGGAGATCTCCTCCGGCACCTGCCGGAGAGGGGATTCATCTCCCGGAGGATTCTACACCGCCATGGTCGCCTCCGGAGTGATGAGTGAGTAGTTCACCCCTGGACTATGGGTCCATAGCAGTAGCTAGATGGTTGTCTTCTCCTCATTGTGCTTCATTGTCGGATCTTGTGAGCTGCCTAACATGATCAAGATCATCTATCCGTAATACTCTATGTTGTGTTTGTCGGGATCCGATGGATAGAGAATACCATGTCATGTTAATTATCAAGTTATTACATATGTGTTGTTTATGATCTTGCATGCTCTCCGTTACTAGTAGAGGCTCGGCCAAGTTTTTACTTTTAACTCCAAGAGGGAGTACTTATGCTCGATAGTGGGTTCATGCCTGCATTGACACCGGGACGATGACGAGAAAGTTCTAAGGTTGTGTTGTGCTTGTTGCCACTAGGGATAAAACATTGGCGCTATGTCCGAGGATGTAGTTGTTGATTACATTACGCACCATACTTAATGCAATTGTCCGTTGTTAGCAACTTAATACTGGAGGGGTTCGGATGATAACCTCGAAGGTGGACTTTTTAGGCATAGATGCGGTTGGATGGCGGTCTATGTACTTTGTCGTAATGCCCAATTAAATCTCACTATACTTATCATGTCATGTATGTGCATTGTTATGCCCTCTCTATTTGTCAATTGCCCGATTGTAATTTGTTCACCCAACATGCTTTTATCTTATGGGAGAGACACCTCTAGTGAACTGTGGACCCCGGTCCATTCTTTAATACTGAAATACAAATCTGCTACAATACTTGTTTTTACTATTTTCTCTGCAAACAATCATCTTCCACACAATACGGTTAATCCTTTGTTACAGACAAGCCGGTGAGATTGACAACCTCCACTGTTTCGTTGGGGCAAAGTACTTTGGTTGTGTTGTGCGGGTTCCACGTTGGCGCCGGAATCTCCGGTGTTGCGCCGCACTACATCCCGCCGCCATCAACCTTCAACGTGCTTCTTGGCTCCTCCTGGTTCGATAAACCTTGGTTTCTTTCTGAGGGAAAACTTGCTGCTGTGCGCATCATACCTTCCTCTTGGGGTTGCCCAACGAACGTGTGAAATACACGCCATCAGAACTCGATGAGTGCGCTTTCCTATGCGAGGTCCATGTCTGTTGCAATGGACGTTGTGTTCTTTGGATCTGTCGGGTGAATCTGCACCTCTTTGGAATCCTTGGTAGTGTTGAAGGTTGGCTCCCTGAGTGGCCTTCCTACATCTGGCAACACATCGTAATCAGTTGTTAGCCTTGACGCCATATATTCTGCTTGCATCCCGAAGGTTTCTGATAGTCGATGAAAATCCTTGTCGCATTTATCAGCTAATACGAAACTGCCTTTGACTGTAATTGGTCCCTTAGGTCCAAGTAACCTCCACAACAGGTACGTGTAGTGTGGTACTGCCATAAACCTGGCATATGCTGGTCGTCCCAACAAAGCGTGATATTGCGACGGGAAATCCACAACTTCGAACTCCAGCCTTTCTATCCTGTAATTTTCTCGGGTTCCAAACTGAACGTCGAGATTGATCTTTCCCAGCGGATAACTTGGCTTCTCTGGCGTGATTCCATGGAAACGTGTGTCAGTTGGTTTTAAGTTCTCCAAGGATATGTTCATCTTCCTCAGTGTATCTGCAACATAAGGTTTAGACTGCTGCCTCCATCTATGAATACTCGAGATACGTCGAATCCTGCGATCACCGCTGGTAAGATAAGTGCTGACTGCCCTGGTCGAGGAACTTGCTGCGGGTGATCCGCTATTGTGAAGCCAATGTCTTGTCCCGACCAATTTAGGTACTCAATCGTTGGTGGAGGCATCTTCTCTGCCATGAACACTTGACGTGAGATTACTTTCCGAGCCCTATTAGACGGCCTAGCTTTCGAATCATCGAGACCGCGCCATTGGAGTTAGGATCGACATATGGAGGTGGGTGTGGTGCTGCCGCTATTCTCGAGCTGGTGCCGATTTTCGTCCGTAATTGCGGGAGGAGGTGGAAGGTGGATCTCACTCCTTGGCCCCTGGGGGTTTCTGTGCGTTGCTTGAGCATTAGCTTGCCCTGCAAATCTCAACATTGCTTGAAAATTTTGACAGTCCTTCTGCAGATGTCCTGACTGTCTCTTCCCGTTACTGTCAAGATAAAAATGCATTTGACACGGTCCGTTCATCATATCCTCAGGAGACACATATGGTCTCTAGAACCTTGGTCCACTATTCTATCTATTGTTGCGGGAATCATCTCTGTTGTCGCCTCGCTGCTCGCTACTCCTTTTATAATCATCTCGACTGTTTCCTCCAGTATTTCCTCGGAAACCAGCCGATATTTGGCCAGGAGCATCATAACTCGAAAACTGCCGAGAGAATCGTCGTCTATTTTGGAAGTTTCGAATGCGGTCCTCCTCTGGTGACCTATGTCGCTTATTGTGAACAACATCTTCTCCATCTGCCCATCTGTTTGCTATCTCCATTAATGCTGATACTGTCCTTGGGTTTGTTCTCCCCAAGTCTTCGACAAAATCTCCTCGTCGAATTCCTGCCACGAACGCATCTATTGCCCTCTCGTCAGATATGTTCTCTGCCGAGTTTTTAATGATGTTCCACCTCTGGATGTACTTTCTCATTGATTCATCATGCTTTTGTCTACACGACCTCAACTCTTCTAGTGATGTGGGTTTTTTGCAAGTAGATCGGAAATTCTTGACGAATACATCTTCAAAACTGTCCCAACTGTCGATGGAACCTGGAGGAAGCTTCTTTATCCAAGATCGTGCGGCTCCGCTCAGGTGTACTTGAATGCTCTGCATGGCTGTTACTTTGGTTCCACCTATCAGTTTCACCGTCTCGAGATAATCAACTAGCCAATCCTCGGGATCTTGCAGGCCATCGAATTTTTTGAAATTATCGGGTAATTTAAACCCTGAAGGAACTCGAGTTTTTCGAACCCTCCTTGTAAAGCATGGTAACCCACACATATCCTCTTCATCTATTTCTGGTGAGTGCCGATGTTCCCTTCTGTCCTGTCACACTCTATCCACCCTAGCCTGAGTCGCTGTATCTCTGACCCCACTCGCTCTCGGGGGATCCTGCACTGCTACAGTAGGTCGTGGACTATTTTTCCTTGCAGCTCCTTCTGGAGGTATAGTTGCGAATGCTGCTCCTTTGGCTCCACATCCTACCATGGCCATGTTATACAACGTTTCTCTTGGGTCTCCGGGAGGTGGCCTGGACGCTAGGATGAAAGCTTGCGTTGCCATGTATCCCGCTTCCGGTGTTTTGGGAATGATATTCCCCCTCGTGTCGATTGACATAAAAGACATGTCGAGGTTTTGAACTAAATTTTCTCTGTCTGCCTCAGGTATGTTTTGCAGCCGAGATCTTGCTCTGTTCCGAACTTCTCTGTGACTATCTCCCGAAGTTCCTGAATGTCGGCTTAAATCCGCCCTTCGCCTACTTGACGCGGAAGCCGCCTCCCTTCTTCTATTCAGGGCAGCTGTCTGTTTTTCTAATTCTCTGCTAACACGAGCAAGTCTGTATTGGTAAGCTTGCAATTCTTCTGCAGTAGCAGCTGTGGTCATTGGTTCTGTACCATCCATGGCTCTTGCGGCTCTATCCCATGCTTCTTGTGGGAGTTGAACCCTTAGGCGCGGTGTAGGCCCAACATACTTAGTGCCTAAACCTCGCCTGAGATCAGCGGGATCGACATATGGGTTTCCCGCATCGTCGAAAGCCTCTGATGTCTCCGGCTCTGATCGGCTTGGTTCTCCAATTGCATAGATCTGATGATATTTTGGATTCTGAACTTTGTCGGGTTTGGTGACACCATCATAGAGATTGGTGAAGACCTCTCCAACAATAGTAGATTTGTCGATGAAGTTGAAGCTGTCGATGTTGCTCGAGTCATCGCTTATATCGGAGTCCGCAGATGACTCGAAAGACATGTCGCTGAAGATCTTGGCAAGTTTTTCACTTGCCCTAGTGCTGATGAAGCGTGGTGACGAAATCTCCTCGTCGCCTGACTCGGTTGACGATGTTGAATTCGAAAAATCGGGATCGACCGCTGATAATCCCGACGAGATCGAAATTTCGAGACGATATGATCCTTCTTTCTCGACGCGGAAGTGGAACTTTCCGAACATCATCTCCATGGGCTCCTCCAGATACGCATATGCATCCAAACGGGAGGCCGGGTGAGGAACAAAATCGACTAGACCAGTTTCAATCTGTTTACCTCTGTCCATCGCGTTGCTTGCAGTTGACGAAGTCGACGATCTTGAACGTGCCATTGAGATCAGCGCCTTTGTCGCCTCTAATTCCCACAGACGGCGCCAATTGACAAGGGATTAACTTATCAATGCCTACGTATTGTAGACTAGGGTTCTAGTCGGAAGTAGAGGGCAAGTAGATCTCGAAGGATTCAGCCGAAAAGTACTCGACGATTATGAAAACTAGGGTTGCGTGAAACAATGAATCGATCCTCTCTTTGTCCCTCGACTCCCCCTTATATAGGAGGCGGAGCCGAGGGATTCGTAATACACAAGTTACAGAGTCCGGGAGGGTTTCTAACCCGTCCCGTAAAATTACAAGTCTATATTTCCTAATACAACTCTAACTTTCCTTAATATAACTTGGGCTTCTGAACTTCATATTCTTCGACTCGTGGGCCTTCGGTAAATCCTGGGTACCATCTTTGGCAGGCCCATTGGGGATGCCTATGTCACTTGGGATGTGGTAGGGCAGGTGCATCTTGGTCTGGTTGTACTCTTGCATGACGTTGGTCCAGTACACCTTGGCCTTTAGTTGGGCGCCATTAATAGAGTCATGGCTTGTTGCTAGCCACTTGTCGCACTAACACTTGTCCTCGTCGTCGATGAATCCTTGTGTCATGTGGATCTCCCCCTTCTTGGTAGCATTGTCCGTGGTGAGGACAGGCTCTGTTGGCGCGTCGTCAAAATCGTCGACTTACACGGGTGTTGGCTGCGTGGGCTGGGTGGAGAACAGCCGTGCGCCATCGATGTCCTCCACATCTTGCGTCGGTGCCCACTCATCATGTGGGCCTGTCCCGGCCCCGTCGTCGCCAACGAAGCCGCCGCCGAAGATCATTCCGGTCCTTCCAATAGGCCTACGAATGACCGGACGTCAGACGATACATGGCAGTCACACACATTGAGAGAGCTCACGTACCGGGCCGTCCATCGTCGAGGCAGTCGGTGCCATTTCGTCAAACCGGATGTGGGGCACCAACATGCTCTCCTCCGGCAGCTGGCGGGTCTTGTTTGTCGCGCCCGGGCACGAGTCACCGCTTCTAGACATCCGGTTGAGATCGGGAACCGGCGCCCCGTTGAAGTGCACCGACGCCACGCCAGAGGCGAACCGCGACGCCGGGTGGACCTGCAAGGGAGCGGGAGTTCCAGGACGCAGCTGGGAACTTACCGAGCTCACCGACGAGGCCGGAGCAGCGACGCCGGCGATCCCCTCTTGCTTGACAAGCATGTAGGCCTCCGCTAAGCTCGGATGGAGGCCTACTTGCGCGACGCCGGCTTTCGTCCGCAACTGCCACGCCTGCTGGCCGGCGTCGATGGCGTCCGTCGCTGCATTCCTCTCCTTCAGGTTCTTGCGCCGGCCGCGACGCTTCGCGGCCTCGACGGATTTCTCCTCCTTGGACATCACCTTCTTTGCCGCCTTCGGCTTAGCGTCCCGGCCGCCAGTGGCGGCCCGCTTTGCTTCCGCCGGAGCTGCGGCCTCCATTCTGGCTATGGTCGTGGCTACAGGGGAGTGTGGGGCAGCGGCGGGTGCGACGGTTACCTCGGCATCCATGGTGGTGGCTGCAGCGGCGAGGACGTCTATCGCTTTTGGACTGTTGGCGCCGATCTACTTTGATTTTTCGCGCGGGGAATGGCCACTGGCGGGCGCGGGCCCAATGTCATTTTCCGCGGACACTCGGCGCGACCGTAGAGCGTCCGCGGAGACGCAAACCAGGCGCATATTTGGGCCAGGTTTGCGTCGCCGCGGACGGTCCGGTCACTTTGCGTCGCCCCGCTGGAGCATGGCCAGACGTATTTTCGGTCACGGCGGACGCAAATAGTCGCTCAGCGTCCGTTTGCGTCGCCCTTTTGGAGATGCCCTTAAGTCATACTTTCTTTCTCTAGACATAGAGTACTACAATTGCTTCAATGGGCCTTGGCCCAATTTAATTTCAGAAAACTGTGTGTACACTAGTAGGAAAAGCCTCATCAGTGGCGCACCAAAAACACATTCTGTGGCGCATGGGTGGTGCGCCACAGAATTCTCGCCACAAAAATAAGGATTCTGTGGCGCACCTGCCAATGCGCCACAGAAAGTCTTATTTCTGTGGCGCACCGGGCGGTGGTGCGCCACAGAAACAGAAAGTATTATTTCTGTGGCGCACCACCGCTGATGCGCCACAGAATTTTTTTTAAAATTTCAAAAAAAGTGGCGGCTAGATCTAGATCTAGATCTGGGGCCGCCGATTTTTTTTAATTTTTCTGGAAGGTCGCCGGAGGTGGGTGGTTGGTTGCGTGGGTGGGGTGGATGTGGTGGGTGGGTGCGTGGAGGATGAGGCCGGCCGGAGGAGGTGGTGGTGGTGGAATAGGAGGAGGTGGAGGTGGATGTGGAGGTGGAGGTGGTGGTGGAATAGGAGGAGGTGGAGGTGGTGGTGGTGGTGGTGGTAGAGGAGGAGGAGGTGGTGGTGGTGGTGGTGGTGGTAGAGGAGGAGGTGGTGGTGGTGGTGGTTGTTGTTGTCGCCGGAGGAGGAGGAGAAGGTGGTTGTTGTGGAGGAGGTGGTCGCCGGAGTAGGTCGCCGGAGTTGGTCGCCGGTGGAGGAGAGGAGAGAGGAGAAGTGGAGAAGTGGAGGAGAGGAAGAGAAGAGGAGAGGAGGAGAAGGGGAGAAGTGGAGAAGGGGAGAAGTGGAGAAGTGGAGAAGGGGAGAAATGGAGGAGAGAAGGAGAAGTGGGCGCCAGAAATTTCAAATTTCGAACGTTAATTCGGTGGCGCATGGGCACTTGGTGCGCCACAGAATTTTTTTTCTTTTTTTGTATTTTGCAGCAAAAAATCTTTAACTGCCCGTAACTTTTTACTCTTTTCGAATTTGTAGATTCTAAAAATTGTCCAACCGGGCAAGCCCGGTTGAATTCGTATGTAGATTTTTCGTGGGAACATTTTGATATATTATGCGTTTTTTTTCGAGTTCGTATGCAACCAGAAATCCAGTTTGATGATTTTCCCACGTAATTTTGCAAAAAAAGTCGAAATTATTGTTTGTTAATTCTCATTGGTAAAAGATGACATAATACATGGGCATCTTGTAGGAATTTATTTTTTGAAATTTTTATCTATTTTATTTTATTTTTTACAGAGGTTAAAGAGGCGATCCACGGAGTTGCGTGGGGAGCCCAAAAAAGTTCTGTGGCGCATGGAACTCATGTGCGCCACAGAAACACCATCCCACGTGCGCCACAGAAAGTCTTAATTCAGTGGCGCACCAGGATCAGTGCGCCACAGAATGTCTTATTTCTGTGGCGCACGTAATCCTGTGCGCCACAGAAATAGTGAAACCAATGATTGGGGCCTGGCCCCACCAAATATCTGTGGCGCATGGATCCCTGGTGCGCCACAAAATTAAGCTATTTCTGTGGCGCACCGTGCCTGGTGCGCCACAAAATAAATTTATGTGACGCATTTTTGGTGGTGCGCCACAGAACTAAGCTCCACCTATAAGCGTTTTCCTACTAGTGTCAGTTGCAATTGGCGGCAACCCAACCAACAACGGCCCTTATATTGACACAACGGGAGCAGTGTCCATGATTCAGAAGGGTAGACCTTCGAATAGGGCCCAAAAGGTGATTTCACGATAAGTTTACATGGCAGAGAAGATGCCTCCACCAACGATCGAGTACTTGAACTGGTCAGCACAGGACATCGGGTTCACCCAAGCGGACCACCCGCCTCAAGTTCCTCGACCAGAGCAATCGGCTATGATTCTGCCAGCGGTGATCTCAGGATTCGACGTATCGCGCATGTTCATAGATGGAGGGAGCAGCTTAAACCTTATGTACGCATATACATTAAGGAAGATGAATATATCTCTGGCAAATTTAACACCAACTGACACATGCTTCCACGACATCACGTCCGAAAAACCAAGTTATCCGTTAGGAAAGATCAATCTCGACGTTCAGTTTGGAACTCGAGAGAATTACATAAGAGAGAAGCTGGAGTTCGAAGTCATGGATCTTCCGTCACAATATCATGCTCTACTGGGACATCCCTCTTCAGTAAGATTTATGGCGGTACCACATTATACATACTTGTTATGGAGGCTCCCAGGACCCAAGGGCCCAATTACGGTAAAGGGGGGTTTTGCTCTGTGATACGTCTCCGACGTATCGATAATTTCTTATGTTCTATGCCATATTATTGATGATACCTACATGTTTTATGCACACTTTATGTCATATTCGTGCATTTTCTGGAACTAACCTATTAACAAGATGCCGAAGTGCCGCTCTCGTTTTCTGCTGTTTTTGGTTTCGTAAATCCTAGTAAAGAAATATTTTCGAATCGGACGAAATCAAGACCGAGGGCCTTATAATTCCCGAAGCTTCCGGAGCACCGCAGAAGAGTCGGAGGGGTGCCAGGGGGCCCACACCACCTGGCCGCGCGGCCCAAGGGGGGGGCGCGCCCCCCTATGGTGGCACCACCCCGTGGCCCCTCCGACTCCGATTCTTCGCCTATCTAAGCCGTCGTGACCTAAAACTTCGATAACTTTTGACGGAACTCCAGAAAGACTCCAGGGGCGCCGCCACATCGCGAAACTCCAATTCGGGGACAGAACTCTCTCGCTCCGGCACCCTGCCGGGACGGGGAATTGCCCCCGGAGCCATCTCCACCGCCGTCTCCACCGCCATCTTCACCGCCATCGCTGCCTCCATGATGAGGAGGGAGTAATCCACCCACGGGGCTGAGGGCTCCGCTGTAGCTATGTGGTTCATCTCTCTCTCTATGTGATCTAGTTGAATGTCATCTATGTGCTACTCTAGTGATGTTATTAAAGTAGTTTTATTCCTCCCGCACGTGTGCAAAGATGACAAGTGTGTGCACCGTGTTAGTACTTGGTTTATGCTATGATTATGATCTCTTGTAGATTATGAAGTTAACTATTGCTATGATAATATTGATGTGATCTATTCCTCCTACATATGCATGAAGGTGACAAGTGTGCATGCTATGCTAGTACTTGGTTTAGTCTTTTGATCTATCTTACACTAAAGGTTACTAAAATATGAGCATTATTGTGGAGCTTGTTAACTCCGGCATTGAGGGTTCGTGTAATCCTACGCAATGTGTTCATCATCCAACAAGAGTGTAGAGTATGCATTTATCTATTCTCGTTATGTGATCAATGTTGAGAGTGTCCACTAGTGAAAGTCTAATCCCTAGGCCTTGTTCCTAAATATCGCTATCGCTGCTTGTTTACTCGTTTTATCATTACTCGCTGCGTTACTATCGCTGCGTTACTATCGCCGCGTTACTACTGCGTTACTATCGCTTGTTTACTGTCCTGGGCAAAGAACTTTTCTGGTGCCGTTGCTACTACTTATTCATACCACCTGTATTTCACTATCTCTTCGCCGAACTAGTGCACCTATTAGGTGTGTTGGGGACACAAGAGACTTCTTGCTTTGTGGTTGCAGGGTTGCATGAGAGGGATATCTTTGACCTCTTCCTCCCTGAGATCGATAAACCTTGGGTAATCCACTTAAGGGAAACTTGCCGCTGTTCTACAAACCTCTGCTCTTGGAGGCCCAACACTGTCTACAAGAATAGAAGCTCCCGTAGACATCAAGCACTTTTCTGGCGCCGTTGCCGGGGAGGAAAGGTAAAAAGGCACTCATACTCCGGTTCCAGGTAACAGTACTTTTCTGGCGCCATTGTGTTTATGCTCGAAGCTATTTCCTTTAGATCCTGCAATTGCATCTTTTTGTTTCTTGTTTTTATTTTCACTAGTTAGGCATAATGGAAAACAACAAAAAATTTAGTGAGCTTTTTAATCTTTTTCCTGATTTAGAATTGTTTGGTGTGAACATTAAAAAACCAATGGAACCTTATTTGCATGCTAGTAGCGATGTTATTAGTATGAATGCAATTATCGCTAATGCTATGGAGAAGTCTAAGCTTGGGGAAGCTGGTTTTCATGATCTTTTTAGCTTCCCATCTTTAGGGAGAAAATTTGCTCGATAATACTTTATCTCCCATATGCGATAACTCTAATGATGCTTGTGATATTTTAAATGCACCTACCGAAAGTACTCCATATAAAATACCTATGAATTATTGAACGTGTTATGGATAACCGCTATGAAGGGGATGGAACCGTGCATCCCGGAGATCATTTACTGTTTTTGCATGAATTATGCGGGTTATTCAAGTGTGCAGGTATCTCTATGGATGAAGTGAAGAAGAAATTATTCTCTATGTCGTTGTACCGGTAAAGCGGCGCATTGGCATAAACTCGCTGAAGGATGAGCATTCTCTTGATTGGAAGGATATTGTGCATCTATTTTATTCTAAATTCTATCCTCCAAGTGAAATTCACAAAGACCGAAACCGAATATATAATTTCTGGCCTCATGATGGAGAGAGTATTGCCCAAGCATGGGAGAGATTGAAGTCTTTAATGCTCAAATGCCCCAATCATGAGCTTCCAGGTAATATCATTATTGATAATTTCTATGCAAGACTTTCTTTTCAAGATAAGACCTTGCTGGATGCTACTTGTTCCGGATCATTCACGCGCAACAAAGAAGAGTTTAAAAGGGACCTTCTTGATCGGATTAAGGAGAACGCCGAAGATTGGGAGAACGACAAAGGTAAAGAGTCAGTATAAATTATGATTATGAATGCATTGAAACTTTTATGGATACCGATAAATTTCGAAATATGAGTGCTACTTATGGTCTTGACTCTCAAGTTGCTGCAAATCTTTATAAAGCCTTTGCTTCTCATTTTGAATTGCCTAAAAAGAATTTTGATAAGTATCATGAACCTTTTAAAGAGGCTTGTATGAAGAATGAAATTGTTGTTAATTATTGTAATGAGCATGCTCAAACTGCTAAGAATGTTATTTCCTATAAGCATGTTAATTTTTGTGGAATACATAGACCTTGTGGAATTAATCAAATCAAAGATGAATACTGTATCCATCATGCTAATGAAAAAACTAGAAAGTGGTTTAGGGCTCTAGATGATCTTGGTAAAAAAGTTTGTGCCCTCTATCCTTTTATTTGTGAAGTTTGCCATGAAGTGGGTCATTTTAATTTTCAATGCTCCTCCAATGATAATTTGAACCCAATGAGTGCTGCAAATTTGTATTGTGATGATGAAATTACTCCTAATCAAGCATGATGAACTTACTTTTATTTTTGGGGTGTGAAGAACCTGTCGAGAAAAATCTCTTTGTTACATATGAGTGATCTTGATGTTGATGATGTCCCGCATGGGTGTTTTTCTTATTGCATTGATAATAGCCATACAAATACTTACATACAAAATATTTTAGAAGATGACACCTTGCCAAAATATGATAGGACCGCCGTGTGTTTTCAACTAATTAATGAAAAGGAGGGATCCTCCCAAGTTTCTTCTATTGTTTCTGAAAGTAAATCAGGTTATGCGGACAAGCCACCCTTCAAGCCTCTTCCTCCTAAAAAAGGGAACGAGGAGAAGGAAGAGAAGAAGAAGAAGAAGGGAACGAAGAAGAAGAAGAAGAAGGAGAATAAAAAGAAAGAGGTAACGGCGTATCCCCGCGTGAATGAGATAACGCTAGGTAACCGTAAGTATGTTGCTCCTAATGATTATTGTGACAATGAATCTGAATACGATGATCTTCCTATGCCCTTTACATACATTAGTGATCATGATTTGAATGAGCACACTACTTTTGATATTACAAATCTCCGGGAAACTAATTCTGAAAATGATGATAATAATTGCCATAGTGTCGTACTATCCATGCTTCCTCCCATAATGATATAGAAAGCTCTAAGCTTGGGGAAGAGGTGTTTGAAAATCCTTTAGCTACTGGTCATTATGTTCTTGATACATCTCCTTCTAATAACAATGATGGTGTGGACACGGATAAACCGACCGTGAAAGATAACTATTCTATTTCCTATGATGACACTCGTGCCCCCGATCTCTCGATGATTATTATAAAGAATGCTATGATATAGGTTCTAACTATCCTTATGAAACTTGTCGTAGTCATGATTGGATTACTAAAAACAATTCCCTTAATATGCAATTTGTTTACCATGTTCAAATTCTTGATAATAATCTTACTCCAATTACTATTAATGATAATAACTCTTCTTATGCCAAATTTAATGATACTTCTATGCATATGAACCATGATAAGAATGTTTTAAGTGATGGGTATATTGTGGATTTCATCAATGATGCTACTGAAAGTTATTATGAGAGAGGGAAATATGGTTATATGCATTTCAATAATATTAAGTTTCCCTCTTTATGTTGAGAATCTTGAAGTTACTCGTGTTTTATCCTCTTATGCTTGTCACTTTGTTCTTCATGAATTCATTTGTGTACAAGACTCCTCTTCATAGGAAGCATGTTAGACTTAAATGTGTTTTGGATTTGCTTCTTGATGCTCTCTTTTCGCTCCAGATACTATTTCCTGCGAGCGCAACATTAAAACTGCTGAGCCCATCTTAATGGCTATAAAGAAAGAACTTCTTGGGAGATAACCCATGTGCTATTTTGCTACAGTACTTTGTTTTATATTTGTTTCTTGGAAGTTGTTTACTACTGTAGCAACCTCTCCTTATCTTAGTTTTGAGTTTTGTTGTGCCAAGTAAAGTCTTTGATAGTAAAGTAAGTACTAGATTTGGATTACTGCGCAGTAAACAGATTTCTTTGCTGTCGCGAATCTGGGTCTAATTCTCTCGTAGGTAACTCAGAAAATTAAGCCAATTTACGTGAGTGATCCTCAGATATGTACGCAACTTTCATTCAATTTGAGCATTTTCATTTGAGCAAGTCTGGTGCCCTTTTAAAATTCGTCTTTACGGACTGTTCTGTTTTGACAGATTCTGCCTTTTATTTCGCATTGCTTCTTTCGCTGTGTTGGGTGGATTTCTTTGTTCCATTACCTTCCAGTAGCTTTGAGCAATGTCCATAAATGTTAACAATGATTGTGTCACCTCTGAACATGTGAGTTTTTGATTATGCACTAACCCTCTAATGAGTTTGTTTCGAGTTTGGTGTGGAGGAAGTTTTCAAGGGTCAAGAGAGGAGGATGATATACTATGATCAAGGAGAGTGAAAGCTCTAAGCTTGGGGATGCCCCGGTGGTTCACCCCTGCATATTCTAAGAATACTCAAGCGTCTAAGCTTGGGGATGCCCAAGGCATCCCCTTCTTCATCGACAAATTATCGTGTTCCTTCTCTTGAAACTATATTTTTATTTGGCCACATCTTATGTACTTTACTTGGAGCGTCTGTGTGCTTTTGTTTTTGTTTTTGTTTGAATAAATGCTTGTGTGGGAGAGAGACACGCTCCGCTGGTTCATATGAACACATGTGTTCTTCGCTTTATCTTTTAGTGTTCATGGCGAAGTTTCACCTTCGTTAAATTGTTATATGGTTGGAATTGGAAAATACTACATGTAGTAATTCTAAAATGTCTTGGATAATTTGATACTTGGCAATTGTTGTGCTCATGTTTAAGTTCTAGCATCATATACTTTGCACCCATTAATGAAGAAATACTTAGAGCTTGCTAATTTGGTTTGCATATTTGGTTTCTCTAGAGTCTAGATAACATCTAGTATTGAGTTTTGAACAACAAGGAAGACGGTATGGAGTCTTATAATGTTTACCATATGTCTTTTATGTGAGTTTTGTTGTACCGTTCATCCTTGTGTTTGTTTCAAATAACCTTGCTAGCCTAAACCTCGTATCGAGAGGGAATACTTCTCATGCATCCAAAATAGTTGAGCCAACCACTATGCCATTTGTGTCCACCATACCTACCTACTACATGGTATTTATCCGCCATTCCAAAGTAAATTTCTTGAGTGCTACCTTTAAAATTCCATCATTCACCTTTGCAATATATAGCTCATGGGACAAATAGCTTAAAAACTATTGTGGTATTGAATATGTACTTATGCACTTTATCTCTTATTAAGTTGCTTGTTGAGCGATAACCATGTTTCTGGGGACGCCATCAACTATTCTTTGTTGGATATCATGTGAGTTGCTATGCATGTCCGTCTTGTCTGAAGCAAGAGGGATCTACCACCTTCATGGTTGGAGCATGCATATTGTTAGAGAAGAACTTTGGGCCGCTAACTAAAGCCATGATTCATGGTGGAAGTTTCAGTTTGGACATATATCCTCAATCTCATATGAGAATAATAATTGTTGCCACATGCTTATGCATTAAAGAGGAGTCCATTATCTCGTTGTCCATGTTGTCCCGGTATGGATGTCTAAGTTGAGAATAATAAAAAGCGAGAAATCCAAAATGCGAGCTTTCTCCTTAGACCTTTGTACAAGCGGCATGGAGGTACCCCATTGCGACACTTGGTCAAAACATGTGCATTGCAAAGATCCGGTAGTCCAAGTTAATTAGGACAAGGTGCGGGCACTATTAGTATACTATGCATGAGACTTGCAACTTGTAAGATATAATGTACATAACTCATATGCTTTATTACTACCGTTGACAAAATTGTTTCATGTTTTCAAAATAAAAGCTCTAGCACAAATATAGCAATCGATGCTTTCCTCTTTGAAGGACCATTCTTTTACCTTTTATGTTGAGTCAGTTCACCTATCTCTCTCCACCTCAAGAAGCAAACACTTGTGTGAAATGTGCATTGATTCCTACATATTTGCATATTGTACTTGTTATATTACTCTATGTTGACAATTATCCATGAGATATACATGTTACAAGTTGAAAGCAACCGCTGAAACTTAATCTTCCTTTGTGTTGCTTCAATACCTTTACTTTGATTTATTGCTTTATGAGTTAACTCTTATGCAAGACTTATTGATGCTTGTCTTGAAGTACTATTCATGAAAAGTCTTTGCTTTATGATTCACTTGTTTACTCATGTCATTACCATTGTTTTGATCGCTGCATCCACTACATATGTTTACAAATAGTATGATCAAGGTTATGATGGCATGTCACCTCGTAAATTATCTTTGTTATCGTTTTACTCGCTCGGGACGAGCAGTAACTAAGCTTGGGATGCTTGATACGTCTCCGACGTATCGATAATTTCTTATGTTCTATGCCATATTATTGATGATACCTACATGTTTTATGCACACTTTATGTCATATTCGTGCATTTTCTCGGAACTAACCTATTAACAAGATGCCGAAGTGCCGCTCTCGTTTTCTCGCTGTTTTTGGTTTCAGAAATCCTAGTAAAGAAATATTTTCGAATCGGACGAAATCAAGACCGAGGGCCTTATAATTCCCGGAAGCTTCCAGCAGCACCGCAGAAGAGCTCCGAGGGGTGCCGTGGGGCCCACACCACCCGTCCGCGCGGCCTGGGGGGGCGCCCCCCTATGGTGGCACCACCCCGTGGCCCCTCCGACTCCGATTCTTCGCCTATTTAAGCCGTCGTGACCTAAAACTTCGATAACTTTTGACGAACCTCCGTAAAGACTCCGTGGGCGCCGCCACATCGCGAAACTCCAATTCGGGGACAGAATCTCTCGCTCCGCACTCGCCGGACGGGGAATTGCCCCCGGAGCCATCTCCACCGCCGTCTCCACCGCCATCTTCACCGCCATCGCCGCCTCCATGATGAGGAGGAGTAATCCACCCACGGGGCCGAGGGCTCCGCTGTAGCTATGTGGTTCATCTCTCTCTCTATGTGATCTAGTTGAATATCATCTATGTGCTACTCTAGTGATGTTATTAAAGTAGTTTTATTCCTCCTGCACGTGTGCGAAGATGACAGTGTGTGCACCGTGTTAGTACTTGGTTTATGCTATGATTATGATCTCTTGTAGATTATGAAGTTAACTATTGCTATGATAATATTGATGTGATCTATTCCTCCTACATATGCATGAAGGTGACAGTGGTGCATGCTATGCTAGTACTTGGTTTAGTCTTTTGATCTATCTTACACTAAAGGTTACTAAAATATGAGCATTATTGTGGAGCTTGTTAACTCCGGCATTGAGGGTTCGTGTAATCCTACGCAATGTGTTCATCATCCAACAAGAGTGTAGAGTATGCATTTATCTATTCTCGTTATGTGATCAATGTTGAGAGTGTCCACTAGTGAAAGTCTAATCCCTAGGCCTTGTTCCTAAATATCGCTATCGCCGCTTGTTTACCGTTTTACTGCGTTACTATCACGTTACTACCGCTGCGTTACTACCGCTTGTTTACCGTCCCGGGCAAAGCACTTTTCTCGGTGCCGTTGCTACTACTTATTCATACCACCCGTATTTCACTATCTCTTCGCCGAACTAGTGCACCTATTAGGTGTGTTGGGGACACAAGAGACTTCTTGCTTTGTGGTTGCAGGGTTGCATGAGAGGGATATCTTTGACCTCTTCCTCCCTGAGATCGATAAACCTTGGGTAATCCACTTAAGGGAAACTTGCTGCTGTTCTACAAACCTCTGCTCTTGGAGGCCCAACACTGTCTAGAAGAATAGAAGCTCCCGTAGACATCACTCTGGCAGATAAGTGTGACAAGGATTTCCACAGGATGTCAGAAACTTTCGGGAAGCAGGCAGAGTACATGGTGTCAAGGTTAACAACTGATTATGATGTGTTGGCTGATGGAGGAAGGCCGCTTAAGGAGCAAACTTTCGACACCTCCAAGAACTCAAAGGAAGTGCAGATTCACCCGACGGATCCTAAGAAGACGACAACTATCACAACAAACATGGATAGCGCATAGGAAAGCGCGCTCGTCGAGTTCCTCCGTGAGCGCTGGGAAATCTTTGCATGGTGTCAAGCTGACATGCCAGGAGTACCTAGGGAACTTGCCGAGCACCCCCTTAATCTGGATCCAAGGGCTAGGCCAATTCGACAACCTTTGCGGCGTTTTTCGGAACTAAACCGCAAAGCTATGCTATCCGAAATTAATCGACTTCGAGAAGCAAATTTCATCAGGGAGCTACACACAGAGGCCACATGGGTCCCGAAGAAAAACACTGATGTCCTTCGCATGTGCATCGACTTCACGTGTCTCAATAAACATTGTCCAAAGGATCATTTTCCCCTCCCGAGGATCGATCAAATTATCGAATCCACAGCGGGATGCGAACGTCTTTCCTTCCTGGACGCGTATTCAGGTTACAACCAGATCCACCTAAAAGAAGAAGATGAGGTCAAAACAGCTTTTATAACCCCTTATGGCGTGTTCTGCTACAGAACAATGCCCTTCGGGTTGAAAAACGCGGGAGCTACCTATTAGAGGATGATGCAAAAGTGTCTCGTCACGCAGATCGGCAAGAACGTTCATGATGGGATTCGTAGCATAGAAAACAAAAAATTTCCTACCGCAAGAACGAATAAAAAGCCAAGATCCAATCAAGAAGATGGGAGCAACGAGAAGATCATGAGACTAACCCTCGAAGATTTCCAAAGCCTACGAGATTAGATCTCGTTGTTGCAGAAGATGATCACTTGCCGCTTTCAAAAGCGCGTAGAAGATCTTGACGGCCACAGTCGGGCAGCACCTCGGTACTCGGTCACACGTACAGTGTTGATGATGACGTCCTTCTCCCCATTCCAGCGGGCAGCGGAAGTATTATATCCTCCTCGGAATCCCGACAACACGACGGCGTGGTGGCGGTGGTGGTGGAGATCTCCGGCAGGGCTTCGCCTAAGCGCGACGGGAGGTGTATGAGGAGGGGGGCGGCTAGGGTTTGGGGAGAGGGGCAGCTGGGGCGCCGGCCTTGGTGGCTCTAGTTGGTGCGGTTAAAGAGGTGGCCGCCCCTCCCTCTCTCCCTCATTATATAGGTGGAACCCCAAGGGTTTGTCCAAAATCTTCGAATAAGACCCCAATTCAAAAACTGCCTTATGGACGAAACCTAGAGGGATAGGGACTCTCCCCTTCCCCCTTTGTTGGCCGGTCAAGGAGGTGGAGTCCACCATGGAATCCACCCTCCCACTTGGTTGGCTGGTTAGGGTTGGTGGAGTCCAACCGGGACTCCACCTTCCATGGTGATTTCTTCCGAAAGGTTCTAGAACATTCTAGCGCCTTCCATAAATGCACCGGATCATTTCCAAACTTGGAAAGTGACTTCCTATATATGAATCTTATTCTCCGGACCATTCCGGACCTCCTCGTGATGTCCTGGATCCCATCTGAGACTCCGAACAAAATTCAAACTCCATTCCATATTCAATATCTACTTAATACGACATCAAACCTTAAGTGTGCCACCCTACGGTTCGTGAACTATGTAGACATGGTCAAGACCCCTCTCCGACCAATAACCAATAGTGGGATCTGGAGATCCATAATGGCTCCCACATATTCAACAATAACTTAGTGATCGATTGAACCATTTACATACGATACCGATTCCCTTTGTCACGCGATATTTTACTTGTCCGAGGTTTGATCATCGGTATCTCCATACCTTGTTCAACCTCGTCTCCGACAAGTACTCTTTACTCGTGCCGTGGCATATCATCTCTTGTGAACCAGTCACATGCTTGCAAGCTAATCAGACGACATTCCACCGAGAGGGACCAGAGTATATCTATCCGTCATCGGGATGGACAAATCCCACTCTTGATCCATATGCCTCAACTCACACTTTCCGAATACTTAATCCCATCTTTATAACCACCCATTTACGCAGTGGCGTTTGATGTAATCAAAGTACCCTTCTGGTATAAGTGATTTACATGATCTCATGGTCGAAGGACTAGGTAACTATGTATCGAAAGCTTATAGCAAATCCACATGTACTAAAATTATTTGATCCGTTGATCTTAATTATAATGGTTAAGATTTAAAGCCAAAAAAGTTACGTAAATTATAGTTATGTAAAACCTGTCACGTACACATTGGCCAATTATAAGGATAAGTCGTCACGCAAAAAGAAAAAAAAAGAGCCGTCCAACAATGAGGAAAAAAAGCATGAGACAAAGAGATATATGTTACAGAGATCAAGTCTACGCTAAAAGGTGGAGTATATCCCCGTGTACCTACCTATTCCGGCCCGGCCCGAAGATCACGTGCAGACGTGGTCTCCCGTAACCAAGCAGTCAGGCCATCAAAAATAATAGCTATGATCTTTAGGTACGTTCATCCGTTGAACACGTGTATAAGGGAAAAACAAGAACGAGCTGATTTGCTTCCTTACAACATGTCCCGCTTAATACAGGGAGAAAAGAAAGATATTTCCAAATGATGTAGATGATACGTGTATTCTTCACGAAAAAGAAACTAGGCATTCTGTCTCTTTAAAAAAAAAACTAGGCATCGTAGCTAGTTTAGCTAGACCATGGTTACAGGGCAGATGTGATAATCTAAGCTGATAAGGTATTGATCCGTATAGTATATATGTAATGTATGTATGTCTTTTTTGTCGTCTAGAATTTCGTCGGAAACCGATTTAACGGGTACCATCGATATTTTTTTCTACCCAATTATATTTGATGGTATTAATATAATTTTTTAATATTTAAATACTTTTGAGAAATTTTGAAAGAATATATGAATTCGTTTTGAATATCTTAGGCGGAACAACAGCAGTTATTTCCGATATTGCGAAGAACATGAAATAACGGTGCCTAGCGGTATTTTTACACAATAGAAAAAAAAACTTGGTTGGTCATAGATTTTTTTTCTGCAGCAGAAAAGCTACCATGAATTCAAAATATATTAGTCAGACAAGGTATGATCTATGCTGATCTACATGTACATCTACCCGACATCATCTCATATCAATTTTTTTTACAGCGGTCAAATATTAACCGAGTTGATATAATTTCATCAAATATAAATATATTATGGAAATTTTGTAAAATATATGAATTCATTTTGAATATTTTGGGGAAAATACAGGCCATTATGTCTGGTGCCTACCGGTAATTTTACCCAACTAAGAAAAAAAATACATTGATAGTAGTAGAACTTTTTCCGCCTGAGGAAAGCTACAACAAATTCCAAATATATTATTCGCTACACTGGGTACAATTCATGTCAATTTAACGTACACATCTATCAGATTGGATCTCACATAAAATGGACGGAAATTAGGTGGAATATACACTACTACCGTCTCTCCCTTTAAAAAAAGAACTCACAGTGCTAGGTTGTCGAGAGATATTTTCTACGCATATCAATACAAGCAAAAAAATAAACTTCGTACACAAAGCTAGGTAGATCATGGTGGAAATGCAAATATATGCTAAAAAAATATAAAGTTTAAACTGGTCAAGAGGCATATCATAGGTTCAGTATATTAATCCGTAAATATGCATGTTTTAGAAAACTGGTCAAAACAAGTGGTTTTCTAATTTCGGTTATAACACACGTAAAGAGTTACACATGTTTATAAAAATGAATTCTGCCTATGATACCTTACTCGAGGGATAGGGAAACTGTGACAGATTCACATTGAAATGAGAATGAACAATTACACTCTATTAGGGAAAAATAGATTACAACACAAACAACAATTCTGAATTTCTATGATCTATCTATCTATTTTCCTGGACTATATAACTATATTGTTCCCCTCAATGGAAAGTGTCACTTTCAAAAAATTAAACAGGATGCCCTCGCATTTGCGAGGGCCCCACTGCTAGTTGAACTTAATGACGTGATCTTATGCTACGCTTAATTGGGTGTGTCCATTATATCATTCATCTAATGACATAATCTTATCATTAATAACATCCAATGTTCATGATCATGAAACTATGATCATCTATTAATCAACAAGCTAGTTATACAAGAGGCTTACTAGGGACTCCTTGTTGTTCACATAACACACATGTATCAATGTTTCGGTTAATACAATTATAGCATGGTATGCAAACATTTATCATAAACACAAAGATATATAATAACCACTTTATTATTTCCTCTTGGGCATATCTCCAACAGTCTCCCACTTGCACTAGGGTCAATAATCTAGATTACATTGTAAGGTACCTAACACCCATGGCATTCTGGTGTTGGTCATGCTTTGCCCTAGGGAGAGATTTAGTCAACAGATTTACCACATTCAGATCTGTGTGTACTTTGCAAATCTTTACTTCACCATCTTCGATGTACTCGCGAATCGAATGAAAACGCTGCTTGATATGCTTCAGCTTCTTGTGTGACCTTGGTTCTTGTGCATTGGCGATGGCACCCATGTTGTCACAATAGATGACTAGTGGGTCCAATGCACTAGGAACCACACCAAGCTCAACAATGAACCTCTTCATCCATACCGCTTCCGATGAAGCCTCCGTAGCCGCTATGTATTCCGATTCAGTTGAAGACTTCGCCACCGTGCACTGCTTGGAACTACTCTAGCTTAGTACAGCACCATTCAATATAAACACGTACCCAGACTGAGACTTAGGGTCATCAGGATCAGTGTTCCAACTTGCATCGGTGTAACTGGTTGCAACGAGCTCTTGGTCACCGCCATAACAAAGAAACATATCCTTAGTCCTTTTCAAGTACTTCAGGATATTCTTGACCACTGTCCAGTGTTCCATTCCTAGATCACTTTGATATCCGCTGGTCAAACTAACAACATGTGCGATATCCGGTCTAGTACACATCATAGCATACATGATAGAGCCTACTGCCGAGGCATAGGGAATCTGATTCATCCTCTCTCTTTCTTCTGCCGTAGCCAGACCTTGAGTTTTACTCAAGACCTTACCTGGCAACATAGGCAAGAACCCTTTCTTGCTTTCATCCATTCTAAACTTCTTTAGAATCTTGTCCAGGTATGTACTCTGTGAAAGCCCTATTAGGCGCCTTGATCTATCTCTATAAATCTTGATGCCTAAAATGTACGCTGCTTCACCAAGGTCTTTCATTGAAAAACACTTATTCAAATAACCTTTTACACCGCTTAATAGTTCTATATCATTCCCAATAAATAATATGTCATCTACATATAATATCAGGAACGCTACAGAGCTCCCACTCACTTTCTTGTAAATACAGGCCTCTCCATGACACTGTATAAACCTGAAGTCTTTGATCACCTTATCAAAGCGTCAGTTCCAACTCCGGGATGCTTGCTTCAGTCCATAAATGGAACGCTGAAGTTTTGCATACATAGTCAGCATTTTTAGGATCGACAAAACCTTTGGGTTGTACCATATACAACTCTTCCTCAATGTCACCATTAAGGAACGCCATTTTGACATCCATCTGCCAAATCTCATAATCGAAAAATGCAGCTATTGCTAACAAAATCCTCACAGACTTTAGCTTCGCTACAGGTGAGAAAGTCTCATCGTAGTCAACTCCTTGAATTTTTCGGAAACCTTTTGCGACAAGTCGAGCTTTATAGACAGTGAATATTACCATCAAGATCTCGTTTTTCTCTTGAAGATCCATTTATTCTCGACAGCCTTGCAGCTATCGTGTAAGTCTACCAAAGTCCACACTTTGTTATCATACATGGATCCCATTTCGGATTTCATGGCTTCTTGCCATTTGTTGGAATCTGGGCTCATCATCGCTTCTTCATACATCGCAGGGTCTTCATCATTGCTATCCACAATCATGACATTTAGACAGGGATCATACCAATCAGGAGTGGTACGCTCCCTCGTCGATCTACGAGGTTCAATAGCTTCCTCGTCCGAAGTTTCATGATCATTATCATTTGCTTCCTCTCCTATCGTTGCAGGCTGCACATGAACATCTTCTGGTACTGCGCTACTCTGATCTACGAGAGAAGGTTCAATAACCTCGTCGAGTTCTACTTTCCTTCCGGTCACTCCTTTAGTGAGAAACTCCTTCTCAAGAAAGGATCCGTTCTTTGCAACAAAGATTTTTCCTTCGGATCTATGATAGAAAGTATACCCAATAGTTTCTTTAGGGTATCCTATGAAGACGCATTTCTCCGCTTTGGGTTCTAGCTTGTCATGCTATAACTTTTTTACATAAGCTTCGCAAGCCCAAACTTTAAGGAACGACAACTTAGGTTTCTTCCCAAACCATAATTCATACGGTGTCGTTTCAACGGATTTAGATGGTGCCCTATTTAAAGTGAATGCGGCTATCTCTAATGCATAACCCCAAAACGATAACGGTAAATCAGTAAGAGACATCATAGAATGAGCCATATATAAGAGAGTTCGATTACGACGTTCGGACACACCATTGCGTTGTGGTGTTTCCGGCGGTGTCAACTGTGAAAGTATTCCGCATTTCTTTAAATGCATGCCAAACTCATCCCAGATATTCGCCTCCGCGATCAGAACGCAGAAACTTAATCTTCTTGTTACAATGATTTTGTACTTCACTTTGGAATTCCTTAAACTTCTCGAAAGTTTCGGACTTATGTTTCGGACTTATGTTCCTTACTTCCACTCAGATCATCCGTGAAGATTAGAACATAACGATAACCACCGCGTGATTCTACACTCATTGGTCCACACACATCGGTATGTATGATTTCCAATAAGTCTGTAGCTCGCTCCATTGTACCAGAGAATGGAGTCCTAGTCATTTTTCCCATTAGACATGCTTCGCATCTATCAAGTGACTCAAAGTCAAGTGACTCAAGAAGTCCATCGAAATGGAGTTTCTTCATGCGCTTCACTCCAATATGACCAAGACGACAGTGCCACATATAAGTAGAATTATCATTCAATTTAATTCGCTTAGCATCAATGTTACGAACATGTGTATCACTACTATCGAGATTTAACAAGAATAAACCATTCATCTCAGGCGCATGACCATAAAAGATATTATTCATAAAAATAGAACGACCATTATTCTCTGACTTAAATGAATAACCGTCATGCATTAAACAAGATCCAGATATAATGTTCATGCTCAACGCAGGCACCAAATAACAAATACTCCCTCCGGTTCATATTAATCGACTCTAATATGGATGTATCTAGACACATTTTAGTTCTAGATACATCCATATTGAAGTCAATTAATATGAATCAGAGGGAGTATTGAGGTCTAAAACTAATCAAGAAGGTAGATGTAGAGGGAGTGTTCCGACGGCGATCACATCGACCTTGGATCCTTTTCCAACGCGCATCGTCACCTCGTCCCTTGCTAGGCTTCGTTTATTCCGTAGTTCCTATTTCGAGTTACAAATGTGAGCAACCGAACCAGTATCAAATACCCAGGCACTACTAAGAGAACCAGTAAGATAGACATCTATAACATATATATCAAATATACCTTTCTTTTTCTTGACAAGGCCGCTCTTCAGATCAACCATGTACTTGGGGCAATTACGCTTCCAAAGGCTCCCTTCTCCTTGCAAGAATAGCACTCGCATCAGGTTTAGGGCCAACCTTAGTCTTCTCAGGAGGCGCAGCAACTTTCTTGCCGCCCTTCTTGAAGTTGCCCTTCTTAGGTTTGCCTTGCTTCTTGAAACTGGTGGTCTTGTTGACAATCAACACTTGGTGTTCTTTCTGTATCTCAATCTCAGCAGATTTCATCATGGAGAAGAGTTCAGGTAACTCTTGTTCATGTTCTGCATGTTGTAGTTCATCACGAAGTTCTTGTAACTTGGTGGCAGTGGTTGGAGGACACGATGAATACCCAGCTGGTTTGGACTCACTATCCCCAAGTCACTGAGTTTCTTCGCGTGCCCGGACATAGCGAGCACGTGTTCACTAACGGAGCTTCCCTCTTCCATCATACAGCCTGACAAGGTATTAACTTGTCAATACCTACGAGTAGTAGACTAGGGTTTCGTTGGATGTAGAGGGCAAGTAGATCTCGAAGGTTTCAGCCGAAAAGTACTCGACGATGTAAAAGCTAGGGTTTCATGAGACAATGATTCGATCCTTTCTTTGTCCCTCGACTCCCCCTTATATAGGAGGCGGAGCCGAGGGATTCGTGATACACAAGTTTACAGAGTCCGGGAGGGTTTCTAACTCGTCCCGCAAGATTACAAATAATGCTTCCTATTACAACTCTAGCTTTCCTTAATAGTACCTTGGGCTTCCAAATCTTCTTATTCTTCGGGTCGTGGGCCTTTAGTAAACCCCGGGTACCTTCTTCGGCAAGCCCATTGGGGATGCCTATGTCAGTAGCCCCCTAGATTTTGCTTGAATCGCAGAGTCATGGAAAATATCCAACTTTATATTTGTTCAATAATTCTGAACTTTATCACATATCTTTGAATATGAAATTATATATTGCACAGGGATAATAGTAGTTGGGGCTAGTTCATCTGACGGATCAGGTACTAGTTAACTGCTCTAGTGGCAATCCGCAAAAACCTACTTCAAGATCACGTCCCTGGACATGATCCCGGATACTCGGTGTAAACTTCGACAGTGCCGCTTAAGGTCTTACCATTCTGTCGAGTCCCAGCCATATTTTATCGGGTACCTAACGCGTCCGTTAGGATTTTTCTTCGTATCCGTTGATACGGAAAAAAGTAGCAAACCAACGTCGAGACGGCGCCACGCCGCTCGTAACGGATCCGGGGTCTTACCTTCGCAAAGTTTTGTGGCATTCAGAGATTTATTCACTACTTTGGCGCTCTGAGAATATATTGTCGAGTGCTTTTTCGGCTGCTGGAATAGCACATTTTATTGAGTCAACGGATGACTTATTTTGCCTTCCCGATGGGAGTATATGTAGAGTTATTTGTATAACTCGAAATATACTCACTTCTTCTTTCTGTCTCTCTTCTCTTTTTTCTTCTCTCTTCTCTCTTTTTTTTTATCATTTCATCGGGCACGCGAACAGCGTTCCCGATGGGAGTAGCCCTCGAGGCTACAACCAAGGACTAGTGCTTGGTTGTAGGCTCAACACTTTAATGCCTCATGTCGCTATATTGTCATTCTTTCTCGAATTTTCATATATATATCGGGTGCGCGAACAGCGCTCCCGATGGGAGTAGCCCCCGAGTCTATGAACAAACGCTTGCGTTTGGTCATAGGCTCTCGCCATTTCTATTTTGCCATACTCGAATTTTTCTTTTTTCCAAAGTAGCCCCCGAGCATTTGGGCAAAAACTTGTATTTGATCAAAGGCTCTCGAAATAATCAACAATCTTCTGATGTCGCCATTTTTACGAACCTTCGTAGCCGAGATTTTCTCCTGCCAAGGTGACATCATTGCTGAAAATAGCCACGATCACTTTATCGGGAAAATGCGAGAACTTCTCTCTCAGTGTCTTGCGGGCCCAAATTACGCATCGTATTGACACGTCGTGCAAGTGGGGGACACACATCCTCCGCTTTTCCTGGCGCACGTACTGTAGCTCCTGTGCTTTCTCGTCTGTATGAAATTACTTTTTACCCCTTGTCCACGTGTACACCATCTGTCCCGCAATTTCTCAATCCAACGGTGCGTCGATTCACCGCACCTCTATATAAAGGAATCGTCTTCCTCCTCTAGTCCTTTCGCTCGCGCCGCACCTCTGCTTCTCCTCTGCAAAATCCTCCATTGCTTCCATTGCTTCAAGCGCTCAACCACACTCACACCCTTCGCCTCCAAGCTCATTGATGCCGCCTCACATCCGTTTGACTAGGCACAGTACTCCAGAGTCGAAGATGGCAACTGCGGATCTGGGAAACGCCGAGTGGGAGAGATCCAAGATCTCTGCCCAAGACATCAATCTGCTAAAGAAGATGGGTTTCAACAAGAAGGAGAACTCGCTCCGCTTCCCCAAGGAGGAGAGCTATCCAAGGCCTCCAATCGAGTATCGGGTCGGGTCGTTGACCACCTCATCCGAGGTCTTTCTCCCCCAATCCACGAGTTTCTTCGGGGTCTTTTGTTTGTCTATGGGCTTCAACTGCATCAGTTGACGCCCAATTCCATCCTCCACGTGTCGATTTTTATCACACTGTGTGAGTGCTTCCTCGGAGTCCAACCTAATTGGGCTCTGTGGAAGCGTATCTTCTGCCTTCGCCGTAATGGCTCCCACGGCGTCGCCTACAACATTGGCGGCGTTGTTATCTGTGTTCGCTCTGACGTCGAATATTTCGACGTCAAATTCCCCGACTCCGTCCAAGGTTGGCGGAAGAAGTGGTTGTATATCCATGAAGAAAGCTCCAATCCAGTGGAGGATGATACGTCTCCGACGTATCGATAATTTCTTATGTTCTATGCCATATTATTGATGATACCTACATGTTTTATGCACACTTTATGTCATATTCGTGCATTTTCTCGGAACTAACCTATTAACAAGATGCCGAAGTGCCGCCTCGTTTTCTCGCTGTTTTTGGTTTCGAAATCCTAGTAACGAAATATTCTCGGAATTGGACGAAACGAAGACCCAGTGGGCCTATTTTTCAACGGAGCTTCCGTAAGACCGAAGAGCATACGAAGTGGGGCCACGAGGTGGCGACACCACATGGCGGTGCGGCCAAGGGGGCCCGCGCCGCCCTATGGTGTGGGCCCCTCGTCGGCCCCCGACTCTGCCCTTCCGCCTACTTAAAGCCTCCGTCGCGAAACCCCTGAGGCAAAGAACCACGATACGGAAAACCTTCCAGAGCCGCCGCCATCGCGAAGCCAAAATCCGGGGGACAGGAGTCTCTCGTTCCGGCACCTCGCCGGAGCGGGGAAGTGCCCCCTGAAGGCTTCTCCATCGACACCGCTGCCATCTCCACCGCCATCTTCATCACCGCTGCTGCTCCCATGAGGAGGGAGTAGTTCTCCATCGAGGCTCGTGGCTGTACCGGTAGCTATGTGGTTCATCTCTCTCCTATGTGCTTCAATACAATAATCTCATGAGCTGCCTTACATGATTGAGATTCATATGATGATTCTTGTAATCTAGATGTCATTATGCTAGTCAAGTGAGTTTTACTTATGTGATCTCCGGAGACTCCTTGTCCCACGTGTGTAAAGGTGACAAGCGTGTGCACCGTGTGGGTCTCTTAGGCTATATTTCACAAAATACTTATTCACTCGTTGAATGGCATAGTGAGGTGCTTATTTATATCTCTTTATGATTGCAATGTGTTTGTATCACAATTTATCTATGTGCTACTCTAGCAATGTTATTAAAGTAGTTTTATTCTTCCCGCACGTGTGCAAAGGTGACAGAGTGTGTGCACCGTGTTAGTACTTGGTTTATGCTATGATCATGATCTCTTGTAGATTGCGAAGTTAACTATTGCTATGATAATATTGATGTGATCTATTCCTCCTACATATGCATGAAGGTGACAAAGTGTGCATGCTATGCTAGTACTTGGTTTAGTCTTTTGATCTATCTTACACTAAAGGTTACTAAAATATGAGCATTATTGTGGAGCTTGTTAACTCCGGCATTGAGGGTTCGTGTAATCGTACGCAATGTGTTCATCATCCAACAAAAGTGTAGAGTATGCATTTATCTATTCTCGTTATGTGATCAATGTTGAGAGTGTCCACTAGTGAAAGTGTAATCCCTAGGCCTCGTTCCTAAATATCGCTATCGCCGCTTGTTTACCGTTTTATCGCGTTACTACCGTCGTGTTACTACTCGCTTGTTTACTCGTCCCGGGCAAAGCACTTTTCCGGTGCCGTTGCTACTACTTATTCATACCACCTGTATTTCACTATCTCTTCGCCGAACTAGTGCACCTATTAGGTGTGTTGGGGACACAAGAGACTTCTTGCTTTGTGGTTGCAGTGGTTGCATGAGAGGGATATCTTTGAACTCTTCCTCCCCGAGTTCGATAAACCTTGGGTATCCACTTAAGGGAAACTTGCTCAGCTGTTCTACAAACCTCTCGCTCTTGGAGGCCCAACACTGTCTACAAGAATAGAAGCTCCCGTAGACATCAAGCACTTTTCTGGCGCCGTTGCCGGGGAGGAAAGGTAAAAAGGCACTCATACTCCGGTTCCAGTAACAGTACTTTTCTGGCGCCATTGTGTTTGTGCTCGAAGCTATTTCCTTTAGATCCTGCAATTGCATCTTTTTGTTTCTTGTTTACACTAGTTTGGCATAATGGACAACAATGAGCTTCTTATTCTATTTCCCGATTTAAAACATGGATTGTTTGATTCGAAAATTAAAAAACCTATGAAATCTTATTTGCATGCTGGTAGTAATATTAGTATGAACGCTTTGAACACCATTGTTGATAATAATATAGAAAGTTCTAAGCTTGGGGAAGCTGGTTTTCATGATCTTTTTAGTCCCCCAAGCATTGAGGAGAAAATTTTCTTTGATGATACTTTGCCTCCTATTTCTGATGATTATAATGGTCTTTTGGTACAACCTACTATGGAGAGTGAATTTTGTTGTGATTATACTATGCCTCCTACACTTTATGAGAATAATAATGATAGCTACTTTGTTGAATTTGCTCCCACTACAACTAATAAAATTGATTATGCCTATGTGGAGAGTAATAATTTTATGCATGAGACTCATGATAAGAATGCTTTATGTGATAGTTATATTGTTGAGTTTGCTCATGATGCTACTGAAAGTTATTATGAGAGAGGAAAATATGGTTGTAGAAATTTTCATGTTACTAAAACACCTCTCTATGTGCTGAAATTTTTGAAGCTACACTTGTTTTATCTTCCTATGCTTGTTACTTTACTCTTCATGAACTTGTTTATTTACAAGATTCCTATGCATAGGAAGCATGTTAGACTTAAATGTGTTTTGAATTTGCCTTTTGATGCTCTCTTTTGCTTCAAATACTATTTCTTGCGAGTGCATCATTAAAACTCGCCGAGCCCATCTTAATGGCTATAAAGAAAGAACTTCTTGGGAGATAACCCATGTGTTTATTTTGCTACAGTACTTTGTTTTATATTTGTGTCTTGGAAGTTGTTTACTACTGTAGCAACCTCTCCTTATCTTAGTTTTATGTTTTGTTGTGCCAAGTAAAGTCTTTGATATTAAAGTAAATACCAGATTTGGATTACTGCGCAGTTCCAGATTTCTTTGCTGTCACGAATCTGGGTCTAATTCTCTGTAGGTAACTCAGAAAATTATGCCAATTTACGTAAGTGATCCTCAGATATGTACGCAACTTTCATTCAATTTGAGCATTTTCGTTTGAGCAAGTCTGGTGGCCTAATAAAATCCATCTTTACGGACTGTTCTGTTTTGACAGATTCTGTCTTTTATTTCGCATTGCCTCTTTTGCTATGTCGGATGAATTTCTTTGATCCATTAATATCCAATAGCTTTATGCAATGTCCAGAAGTGTTAAGAATGATTGTGTCACCTCTGAACATGTGAATTTTTATTATGCACTAACCCTCTAATGAGTTGTTTCGAGTTTGGTGTGGAGGATGTTTTCAAGGATCAAGAGAGGAGTATGATGCAATATGATCAAGGAGAGTGAAATCTCTAAGCTTGGGATGCCCCGGTGGTTCACCCCTGCATATTCTAAGAAGACTCAAGCATCTAAGCTTGGGGATGCCCAAGGCATCCCCTTCTTCATCGACAACATTATCAGGTTCCTCCCCGAAACTATATTTTTATTCCGTCACATCTTATGTACTTTGCTTGGAGCGTCGGTTTGTTTTTGTTTTTTGTTTTGTTTGAATAAAATGGATCCTAGCATTCACTTTATGGGAGAGAGACACGCTCCGCTGTAGCATATGGACAAGTATGTCCTTAGGCTCTACTCATAGTATTCATGACGAAGTTTCTTCTTCGTTAAATTGTTATATGGTTGGAATTGGAAAATACTACATGTAGTAACTCTAAAATGTCTTGGATAATTTGATACTTGGCAATTGTTGTGCTCATGTTTAAGCTCTTGCATCATATACTTTGCACCCATTAATGAAGAAATACTTAGAGTTTGCTAATTTGGTTTGCATATTTGGTTTCTCTAGAGTCTAGATAACATCTAGTATTGAGTTTTGAACAACAAGGAAGACGGTATGGAGTCTTATAATGTTTACCATATGTCTTTTATGTGAGTTTTGCTGTACTGTTCATCCTTGTGTTTGTTTCAAATAACCTTGCTAGCCTAAACCTTGTATCGAGAGGGAATACTTCTCATGCATCCAAAATACTTGAGCCAACCACTATGCCATTTGTGTCCACCATACCTACCTACTACATGGTATTTATCCGCCATTCCAAAGTAAATTGCTTGAGTGCTACCTTTAAAATTCCATCATTCACCTTTGCTATATATAGCTCATGGGACAAATAGCTTAAAAACTATTGTGGTATTGAATATGTACTTATGCACTTTATCTCTTATTAAGTTGCTTGTTGTGCGATAACCATGCTTCGGGGACGCCATCAACTATTCTTTGTTGAATATCATGTGAGTTGCTATGCATGTCCGTCTTGTCTGAAGCAAGAGAGATCTACCACCTTCATGGTTGGAGCATGCATATTGTTAGAGAAGAACTTTGGGCCGCTAACTAAAACCATGATTCATGGTGGAAGTTTCAGTCTTGGACATATATCCTCAATCTCATATGAGAATAATAATTGTTGCCACATGCTTATGCATTAAAGAGGAGTCCATTATCAGTTGTCCATGTTGTCCCGGTATGGATGTCTAAGTTGAGAATAATCAAAAGCGAGAAATCCAAAATGCGAGCTTTCTCCTTAGACCTTTGTACAAGCGGCATGGAGGTACCCCATTGTGACACTTGGTCAAAACATGTGCATTGCAAAGATCCGGTAGTCCAAGTTAATTAGGACAAGGTGCGGGCACGATTAGTATACTATGCATGAGACTTGCAACTTGTAAGATATAATGTACATAACTCATATGCTTTATTACTACCGTTGACAAAATTGTTTCATGTTTTCATAATAAAAGCTCTAGCACAAATATAGCAATCGATGCTTTCCTCTTTGAAGGACCATTCTTTTTACTTTTATGTTGAGTCAGTTCACCTATCTCTCTCCACCTCAAGAAGCAAACACTTGTGTGAACTGTGCATTGATTCCTACATACTTGCATATTGTACTTGTTATATTACTCTATGTTGACTATTATCCATGAGATATACATGTTACAAGTTGAAAGCAACCGCTGAAACTTAATCTTCCTTTGTGTTGTTTCAATACCTTTACTTTGATTTATTGCTTTATGAGTTAACTCTTATGCAAGACTTATTAATACTTGTCTTGAAGTACTATTCATGAAAAGTCTTTGCTTTATGATTCACTTGTTTACTCATGTCATTACCATTGTCTTGATCGCTGCATCCACTACATATGTTTACAAATAGTATGATCAAGGTTATGATGGCATATCACTTCAGAAATTATCTTTGTTATCGTTTTACCTCGCTCGGGACGAGCAGTAACTAAGCTTGGGGATGCTTGATACGTCTCCGACGTATCGATAATTTCTTATGTTCTATGCCATATTATTGATGATACATACATGTTTTATGCACACTTTATGTCATATTCGTGCATTTTCTCGGAACTAACCTATTAACAAGATGCCGAAGTGCCGGCTCTCGTTTTCTGCTGTTTTTGGTTTCGTAAATCCTAGTAACGAAATATTCTCGGAATTGGACGAAACGAAGACCCGGGGGCCTATTTTTCCACGGAGCTTCCGAAGACCGAAGAGCATACGAAGTGGGGCCACGAGGTGGCGACACCACATGGCGGCGCGGCCAAGGGGGGGCCCGCGCCGCCCTATGGTGTGGGCCCCTCGTCAGGCCCCCGACTCTGCCCTTCCGCCTACTTAAAGCCTCCGTCGCGAAACCCCTGAGGCAAAGAACCACGATACGGAAAACCTTCCAGAGCCGCCGCCATCGCGAAGCCAAGATCTGGGGGACAGGAGTCTCTGTTCCGGCACCCTGCCGGAGCGGGGAAGTGCCCCCGGAAGGCTTCTCCATCGACACCGCTGCCATCTCCACCGCCATCTTCATCACCGCTGCTGCTCCCATGAGGAGGGAGTAGTTCTCCATCGAGGCTCGTGGCTGTACCGGTAGCTATGTGGTTCATCTCTCTCCTATGTGCTTCAATACAATAATCTCATGAGCTGCCTTACATGATTGAGATTCATATGATGATGCTTGTAATCTAGATGTCATTATGCTAGTCAAGTGAGTTTTACTTATGTGATCTCCGGAAACTCCTTGTCCCACGTGTGTAAAGGTGACGAGTGTGTGCACCGTGTGGGTCTCTTAGGCTATATTTCACAGAATACTTATTCACCGTTGAATGGCATAGTGAGGTGCTTATTTATATCTCTTTATGATTGCAATGTGTTTGTATCACAATTTATCTATGTGCTACTCTAGCAATGTTATTAAAGTAGTTTTATTCCTCCCGCACGTGTGCAAAGGTGACAAGTGTGTGCACCATGTTAGTACTTGGTTTATGCTATGATCATGATCTCTTGTAGATTGCGAAGTTAACTATTGCTATGATAATATTGATGTGATCTATTCCTCCTACATATGCATGAAGGTGACAGGTGTGCATGCTATGCTAGTACTTGGTTTAGTCTTTTGATCTATCTTACACTAAAGGTTACTAAAATATGAGCATTATTGTGGAGCTTGTTAACTCCGGCATTGAGGGTTCGTGTAATCCTACGCAATGTGTTCATCATCCAACAAAAGTGTAGAGTATGCATTTATCTATTCTCGTTATGTGATCAATGTTGAGAGTGTCCACTAGTGAAAGTGTAATCCCTAGGCCTCATTCCTAAATATCGCTATCGCTGCTTGTTTACCTGTTTTACTCGCGTTACTACTCGTTGCGTTACTCACTGCTTGTTTACTCGTCCCGGGCAAAGCACTTTTCCGGTGCCGTTGCTACTACTTATTCATACCACCTCGTATTTCACTATCTCTTCGCCGAACTAGTTCACCTATTAGGTGTGTTGGGGACACAAGAGACTTCTTGCTTTGTGGTTGCAGGGTTGCATGAGAGGGATATCTTTGACCTCTTCCTCCCTGAGTTCGATAAACCTTGGGTATCCACTTAAGGGAAACTTGCTGCTGTTCTACAAACCTCTGCTCTTGGAGGCCCAACACTGTCTACAAGAATAGAAGCTCCCGTAGACATCAGAGGACAACATCGCCCCTTTTGACGGAGAAGCAAAAATCCTTCGCCGCCATTCCTGGGATGCTGAAGCTACCGAAGCTGAGAAGTTGGCGACAGAAGCGCTGATGACTCGCATGCACCAGCTACAGAACACCCGCGGCAAGGAACTATCGGGTATCGAGATTGCTGCCTATTTCCTTAGGATTAGAGTGCAGCCTCTCCAGGCTCGCAAAAATCCCCTCTGGAAGTACGCTGGTGAAGAAGATGTCGACAGGCTCTCAAAAGACCTTCCTTTGAAGGATTTTGAAAAGCTTATCCGCAAAATCTCATCGCTCAACAAGAAGGATCCAATTCATCCTCTTGCCGCATTGCGCCATATAGTGGCGCTAATCCCCTCCCCGAGGTAATTTTTCCTCTTAGTTGCTATATTGTCTCCTCGAGTTTTACTATTTTATCGACTACTGTCTTACTATCTTTTTTTTGCATAATTTCTTTTTTATCGACACTCTTTCTTTATCTCAGAACCACCCCGTTCTCGCTTCTCTTCCTCCTCTTCCTGAGGGTGGAGAAGTTGAAGACCATACCGTTGTCGATTATGACAACCAAGGCACCTCACGCCCTGAAAGTGAAGTCACGGGTTCCCACAAATCCGCGGCTTCTTCTGAAAAAGACGCTGAGTCCAAGGCCACTGCCTCGACACACTCCCTTCCTCCTGCTGTTTCTCCAAAGAACAAGAGGAAGAGGAATGAAGTCGAAGATTCCGGCACCTCCAAAGCCGAAGAAGTTGGTCCTTCCGAAGGGAATACAGCTTTCGACCCTTGCTTAGATGCCCTTGTCAGCTCGTAAGTCCTTATCACTCCTTGTTTTTTATCTTGCGAAATACTTGTCGTCGTTTTTTTCTTATATTGCCGACGTTTTATTGCAGTGGTGACGAGGAAGAAAATCACCCTATTGACGTGGCTGCTCAAACGAGTACGTCGCGTACTTTAGTTGTTTCGGATGCTCAGCCTGATGTGGAGGAAACCTCGCCTCCTCAACAGAACATCGAGCATCCAACTCCACCTGCAAGACCCCATGTCCCTTCGCCAAAGAGGGCCAGGGTTGAGCCAGCCACAGAATCTGTTCTTCAACCTAGTGGCTCCACAACTCCTCCTCTGGATAACGTAAGTTGCTCACTTCTCCTTTTTTGTGCAAGAAACTTTTCGGTGCCTGTGAAATCTCCTCTCTTCGTTTTTTTTTTTACTTTTTGTTGTCGATCTTTTTACCTTATTTGACACTTACTTCTCTTTTTTCCTTTGCCAGCCCTTGATGACGGAATTCATCCGTCTTGGTACCCAATTTGTCGGGTACCACGACTATGCTAAACAAGCCGAAGGTAATACTCTGCTACTTCTTTTGGCAAATCACATCTTCCTCCTTTTCTTGTCACGATTCTGATTTCTGTCGACTATTTTGTTAGAAAATCTTGCAGAAGCAAACAAGCGTGCTGACACACTTGCTCGTAAACTGGAGCAAAGTGAAAAAGCTCGTAAGAAGGCTGAAGCAGATGCCAAAAAGGCTAAGGCAGAGGCCGCCACCGTCGAAGATCTTCGAAAGAGACTTCATGACGCGGAAACTGCCTTAAGCGACAACATATCCGAGCAAACTGTTCGTGAAGCTGAAATCCTCAGTCGCTTGCAATCGCAAGGTCGACGTTTTGTCAGTAAGTCCTTAATCCTTTGCTACTTCTTCGGGTTGTTTAATTTATCCTTGCGCAATTTTTGACGATCTTCCTTTTGCTTCTTTGTAGGGAAAACACATCAGGATTTTGACTTGGAGTGTCCTGAAGGCGATCAACTGCTTGACGAGCTTTCCCTTCTTGAATTTCATGGAGAGGAAGCACGCGAAGGCCTTGCTGAGGCCAGAGCAGGTCTGTCGCGTCTTTTCCCTTATTTCTTCCCGAAGACACAGGAGCCCAAATTTTCACAAAACTTGCCAAGCACTTCAACTCCCAAGAAGATCTTGGGCTCAAACTTCGCCAAGAAGGTTTGAAAGTTGGCGTCGAGGGCACTATCGCCTTGGTCGCTGACAGCCAACAAGATGTCGACTGGACGAAAGTTGGCGACACAATGACAATGGAAACGAAGAGGTGGCAATCCTTGATCAAGGCTGCTAGGCCTAATGCGAAGAAAATCCTTGCCTACCTCGGATGCAAGCCAACTCCTGCTCCTAGCTCATCCAAGCCGGAGGTCAAGTAGACCACCCTGTCTTTCCTTCTTTTATCTTTTTCTTTCTTCCTTTTGATGTTGTCGCCAAAGTAGCTTTTGGCGACACTTATCTCACTAGCTCATTAGGGTCTCCTCCATTGTAATGCCTTGTAAATATTCTGAAAATCAATGGAATTCTATTTTGCTTGATGATTGATGTCGAACCTTTTGTTTTCAGTTGATATTTGATAACTATACTCCAACTCCTGCTCCTTCCGATATTTTGCCTACTTCTTCTCGCTCGAAGAAAGCGCTTGTTAATACTCGAACTTGGTGAAGATTCCTCGAGTAAGAATTTATCGCAAGACTTGGAAGAACTTCGTCAACAGCTTCGCATGCGAAGAAGCGGACACTTGTGATGATGGAGCAATCTCGCAAGGCATCCGAAAAGAGAAAATTGCACTTCAACAAGCTCAAGAAGCCATAGCTGCCAAGGAAGCCGCCGTTTCGAAGCCGAAAAGGCAACCACCCGAGAGAATTTTATGCTCGAATTGATGAATGAAGCCAGTGTGGATATGTCAGGTATGCTTTTTCAAATCAAAACTTCTTCTGTCTTCCTGCTGTATCCTTTTTTTTTTAAATTCATGTGCCGTCGCTAAATAGGTTCCTTTCTCGACGCTGCTGCCAAAGACGAAAGGGTAAACGCAAGGACAAATCTTCTCGTTAACCTTTCTCTTGACCATGGTTCTCTGTTCTGGGCCACTCCAGAGCGGACCCGACAGATTGTCAGGTTTCAAGACCGCGCTCGTCGGGTTCGCGAGTTCCTTGATTTCCGCACCGAACATTGTCCCTGGTTTACAAGACGATGTTTCCTCGGAACGAGACGCCCGACACTCTTCTTGGTTTGATGGAGAAATTTCGGGATGCTCCTCGAATCCATGGATTTGTTCGGGCCCAACTATCTGCCGGCGCCAGGTTTGCTATGATGATGATCGAAATCCCTGTAGCAGAAGATATGATGGATGAACTTCTTCGGATGGACGCTGAGTTCTTCGTGAAGGGCAGCTATGCTGAACACAGTACTCGTACTGTAAATCGGATGACCATAGATAGTATACTAGGCCGCAATTGACTTTCTTTTTCTTTGAACTCGTTGAGTTTTCTCAGGAATTGCCTCTTGTATGTTGTAAACATATTCTATATTGTAAAGTCAATAAATGTTTCTATTTTTCCCCATCAAGCCCCCGAGTGTCTCGGTGGTGAATTTCTTTATTGTATGTGCGAGGTTTTAAACCAAGGCAACTAAATTATATTGAATATGCTATATTTGTGGGTACGAGCCCCCGAGCCTTGTTGTTGGTCGCTATTTTGTATCTTCGTTTATTTTGCGAGGTGTTTTTGCACCCAGTCGAAATATTTTCGGCAATATATATTGTAAATCTTGAGCACAAGCCCCCGAGCCTGTTGAAGAAAAAGATATATATCTCGACTATCTTTATTATATTGCAGCACCGCGAGCCCGCCTTATCAAAAACCTTTTCCGGCCCAACTCGGTGCCCCGAAAAAGGAAAAGAGTGCGTCTGAAAACTCGCGGGCATTTCAGTACATTGTATTTTTACAAGGAGGACTATATTTCGACACTAAGCGTAAAAATGCCTTAGCTGTGCCACGTTCCAGGGGGTTTTCTCGGGAACCCATGACTTCTTATCCTTGATCATGTATGCTCCTCCTTCGATGACTTCCGTGACGATGTAAGGGCCAAGCCATCGTGACTCGAGTTTTTCAGTACTTTGTTGATTGAGTCGTAGAACTAGATCTCCCACCTGAAAGGACCTTGGTCTCAAACATCGACTATGATAGTTTTTCAAGTCTTGCTGATACTTGGTGACCCATGATAGTACTTCGTCTCTGGCCTCATCCAATGCATCGACATCGTCTTCCAACGCCTTTCTAGAAACTTCTTCATCATACTCCGTAACTCTTGGGGAATCATGCTCTATCTCTATTGGCAATACTGCCTCAGCTCCATGGACCAGAAAAAATGGAGTTTCCTGTGTCGCCGCATTTGGCGTTGTTCGAATACTCCACAATACACTCGGCAGCTCCTCTGGCCAGGTGTGTCGAGCTTTTTCCAATGGTCCTAACAAGCGCTTCTTGATACCGTTGCAGATGATACCATTGGCTTTCTCGACTTGACCGTTGGTTTGTGGATGTGCGACTGACGCGAAGTGCAATTTGATGCCTACCTCTGCACAGTATGCCTTGAATTCCTTGGATGTAAAGTTACTGCCGTTGTCCGTGACAATGCTGTGAGGTACTCCAAAACGAAAAACAATGCTTTTCCCGAACTTTATTGCAGATGCTGCGTCTGGTGAATTTATCGGCTTGGCTTCTATCCACTTGGTAAATTTGTCGACAGCGACGAGCATATACTCGTATCCTCCTGGCGAAGCTTTATGTAACTTCCCCACCATATCGAGGCCCCATTGAGCAAAGGGCCGGGACAATGGTATTGGCATCAGCTCTGCTGCCGGAGAATGAGGTTTCGCGGCAAATCTCTGTCACGCGTCACAAGTTCGTACTATCTCCTTTGCATCCTCGATTGCTGTCAACCTGTAAAATCCAGCTCGAAAAACCTTGGCGGCAATAGCTTGACTGCTCGCGTGATGACCACATATTCCCTCGTGTACGTCCTTCAAGATTATCCTTCCTTCTTCGGGTGTTACGCATCGATGTAACACACCCGAAATACTGCGTTTGTACAGCTCCCCTTTGACCACTGTGAAGGCTTTGGACCGTCTAATAACTCGCCTTGCTTCAACTGGATCGTCGGGTATTGTTTTCCTTAGGATGTATGATATGTACGCTTGCATCCATGGTATTTGCACCATCAATACTAGATCATGTTCCTCTTCTTCTTCTAGTGTTTCTTTTGCAGCCCCTGCGGATTTTTCCTCCTTCTCCTTCTTCTTCAATTGCTTCGGCTTTGTTGATCTCTCTGTTATTTCCTCCCAGAACACTCCTGGTGGAATTTCGAGGCACTGCGACCCGATATTTGCAAGAACATTGGCTTCATCGTTGCTCAGTCTGCTTATATGATTTACCTCGCATCCATCGAATAATTTCTCGAGCTCGTTGTACACTTCTTTGTATGCCACCATGCTATCATTGACTGCATCACATTGGTTCATGACTTGCTGGGCCACCAATTGTGAGTCGCCAAAGATTTTTAGTCGGGTTGCACCACAAGCTTTCGCCATCTTCATCCCGTGTATAAGAGCTTCGTATTCTGCCTCATTGTTAGACGCGTTTGGGAACGTCATTCGTAAGACATACTTTAGTTTGTCACCTTCAGGTGATATGAGTATCACGCATGCTCCAGCTCCCTCTAACCTCTTGGACCCATCAAAGTTCATAGTCCAGGTTCTCGATAGATCCGGGGGTCCTGTATTTTTGTTGACGTCAGAAACCCACTGGCGGGCAGAGACGGGCAACACCGTAGAGCCGGGAACAACTAGGGCTGCGACTGGCCCTAGTCCCTCTGAGCGACGGCCCGCAAAGCCTCCTGGTCGCACGCACCGATGTTTATCACAAGGGCGTGCCACCCGACCTATACCTGGTCGTGAAGGTGTGGATGATGCCTCGCTTAGTTTCCTGCAGGGCACACACGTAAACGTTAAATACGAGCCTCGATCGGCTCTCGAGGTTATCCCGTGAATCGGCTCAAAGAGCCGATCCACCCATGATTCGGACGAGGTGCCCGAATATATGGTGGTCCTGCTTGATCAAGGTAAAGCTAATGAGATCTACGACGATGTGGGGTTTTCACCGCATAATCAGATCATCCTACTCCAGAGTTGGGCCTCGCGGCCACGCACGGTGATCGTAAGCCGATCCTAAACAAGGCCTAAAAACCAACACGAGGTTGATCCTCGGAACATCCTCGCTTAGGGCCAACGAACGACACCCTACGTGCCGCTGGATCCTCCCCCCCTTTGTAAGGCCTAACTATTGCAGATATTAAACTAATCCTTGTAGAACAAGGAGCAATCGTAACGGATCAGATCTACTAAACTATGATCAAGCGGGGTGCCGCCCCTACGCCTAAGATAGGCGTAAGGGCGGCTAGACATGCAAGGGTTGCACTACGAAAGCATGTAACATGAAGAACAATGCTAACCCTAACATGTCTAAGATAACTACGTTGCTCGCCATCAAAAAGGCTTCAGTACGAGTAACGCATGAACAACGTGGGCAGGCTTGTGCTGCCTAGATCGCAAGATGCGATCTAGGCAGCATGATGCTTACCGGTAGAAACCCTCGAGACGAAGGAGTTAGCGATGCGCCGAGATTTGTTTGTGGTTGAACGTTGGTTGTTGTTTATTCCATAAACCCTAGGTACATATTTATAGTCCAGCAGACTTTCAAATGTGGGCGTGCACTAAACCGTGCACGAGTAAGATTCTATCTCTAAACTAAGATGCGATCTAATATGTTACGTATACATGGGCAATTAAGCCCAACTTGGTACAAAAGGCCGATCCACGTATTCCTTTGATATATATTTCTTCAAACCCATCTTGATCGCGGCCCACCTCTGACTCGGTCAAATTCTGGTGATAACACATGCCCCCCTGGTTTTGGAAATGACATTTCCAAAATCATTACGCTTTCTTTCGTCGGGTCATGTCATGGCAGAGCAGAGCTGCCGCAGAATCCCCATCATGATGCCTTGCCCCTTCCACTTCTCCACGTGGCCGTAAAATTTTCCTCGTTGGGCAACACCTCCTCGGAAACTGCTCGTGGCATTGAATCTCTCCCATATCCCCTTTATTTAACCGTTCTAAACAGCTTGCGTCTCCTTCGTCCTTCTCGCATTAGCACCAAAAACCCTCTGTGCCGCCATGTCTTCTTCCTCTTCCTCCGAGTTTTCCTACGGGTCCGACTCCTCCCGCGAGACGCCGCCGAAATTCGCGCCCGGAAGATCGGGATGAGGAGAGCCATGCCTCCTCCATATGGTCTCGAGGACGACAAGTCCTTGACCAGCGGGGATGAAGATCTTCGGTTCCTCGCCGATGGGGAACTCGGAGCCCAAAAGTGAGGACGACCAGTTCTCCTGGGACGGCTGCCCCACCTCTGAAGAAGAGGGAGAAGAAGACGACGACGACGACGACTCCTTCGAGGGCTACCCGCCAGCGAAGCGCCTCCGCATGTGGTGGGACGACGACAGCAGCGACGACGAAGATGGGGATGAAGCCCCCGTGGAGGGCTATGGGAGTAGCGACGAGGAGCCCATCGGCAGCAGTGCCGATGAGAGTTCTGAGGATGACGATGAGGGCAGTGATGGCCCATAGATTAGGATCTAATAGTATAGGCCTAGCAGTAGATTGGTCAATAGACCCTTCTTTTGTTCTTCCCTCCTTGAGCAATCGGCTCCTTATTGTAAGAAATCCAATATTAATGAAGAATTCCCTTAGCTTGATTTCGCCGATTTCTTTCATGCTGAGTTTGTCGACTGTTGGCCTAATCCATGCTTAGTGACTGATGGTAACGCATCGGCTTCATGATAATCTGCGAGACGGGCCAATTTAGCTATCCCTCCAAGCTAGCTGGCTTCTGCCGATGACGATGACACAGCCGATCCTGGCGACTTGATCTTTGAGCAAGCGACTTTAAAAGAGCCCTGGAACCGTCTTGGATGCTCAAACTGATGACTCTGTAACAGAACACCGCTCTTCAAACCAGTTGTGTCGCAGGGCTAGCCGATTCCAACTAAATCGGCTCCCTAGAGCAATGACCTTTAGGGCGAGCTGCCCCCCGAGCCTTAGTGAAGGCGAACCAGACACATGTGCCGACATTAGCCTTAACTCATGACGTAGCCCCAAGCAGAGACCTTCAAGGTGAGCTGCCCCCCGAGTTTCTTCAGTTCTTGCCGGCCAGATCGGCTCCTTTCCTTTTGTGGATCTGATGCGATCCATCCTTGCCCTGATCCGCACGTCCAGGCTGCTCGTGGCATTGTTCTTGAAGACAGAATCCAAGCCCTTAGACTACTCCATTGAGGAGCTCTTCCATTAGTGCTCCATTGACCCTCTAATCGTAACAGTTACTCCTCTTAAGTCGATGTCTGCTGCATCGGCTGTGCTCGAAAATTTTCGAATTTCATATTTTTTTTTACGGCCGACTAGTGCATCGGCCCCCATATTCCAATACCCATCACCAAAGGATGAGACGCTTTCATTGCATATCCTCGTGTTCTATCCACCTGGGTGCCCCCCGAGCCGATTCTGTCAAGAGAATTGATGGTATCGGCTCTGTTGGATAACATGTTGAACCCGAGCAGTAATGGTGGGTGAGGATAATTTTGGCCGATTGCTGGAATCGGCCTCCACGTTGCTTGCTCGGTGAAGGTTTTGTAAGTTCCCTTCATAAATTTTTGGGGCCGATCACAAGGATCAGCCTCGCCACGTTTGCTCATTGATGTGCTTTTGCTACTCGCTCAGGCCGGTAGACCGAACCAGCCCAATCTCTGATTTTATCATGTTGGTGCGCTTGCTGTCGTCCACCTTGGATGTATCGTGTGACCGTGGAGCACTGAGCTTCGTCGGAAGAACGAGCACCATAGTTTGTGCCGACCGATGTTTCATCATCGGCTTTCCTTTGCTTGGGGCGCCACTCCATCTTCCGTGGACGACCCTCTTCATCCGGGGTTCGCCGAACCTTTGCCGCCGAATCAGGCCTTGCCTTCCTCAATGTATGCAAGTATAACCTCTCGGCTTCTTCCAGGCCGCGCAATCGTTGAACCCTGCGTTTCTGGGAACGGCTGAGTCCGTCAGGGCACCACCTTGGCCGGTGGTACATGTCTTCTTCTTCTCCCTCGAATTCTGAATCTTCGAGATCTTCCAACCGAGGGGACTCAGCTCGTTTGCTCTGTGGCGGGAGAGGTCCTAAGCGCTCGAACACGGACACGTTGGCTGCCTCCTTCTTCTTCCGGTTGCATTCTGGGCAATTGCCGATTGTTGGCAATCGGCTCATTCCTGAATCCCAGCAGTGTCTGAAGAAAGGACAATCCCAGTGCCTGTTCTCGTCGTCTCGCTCCCTTGCCTTTCCCTTGGCACAGCGCTCGTGCTCCTCCTCATCGCGATTATGCTGACGGTGTCTTCTGGCTTCTCTGGCCAGACGAATTCTTTCATCATCATCGCTGGACCGCCGGCGTTGGTCGTACTGACCCACATACTTGTTGAGGAGGTGATCGGAGAGAGGTCGCTGATATCTTATGTTCTTCACTTCTCCCTCTGTGACGTAGCGCTTGCCGTCTTGGCGGAGCCGATCGCGTGGAGCGGCTTCCTCTGTTTCTTTGCTATGAGAGCAGCTGCCCTCATCTCTATCTTTGCCGCCGTGGTGTCCAAGGTCTACCATGTTGATATTGCACAGAAACCCGGCTGGCACCCCGCATGGCAAGCATACTCCACCATGTTTACGGCGGGGAAGGGGTGTGTGTCGACCTTCATGGCGTACTCGGTTGAAAATTAGACGCCCGTTCTCTATCGCCGCTTGGATATGCCGACGCCACACCCGCGATCGTTGGTGGCATGGGAGAGCGAGTTATGCCATTTGCGGTATGGCTTTCCATTCAGCTCTTGCGCCGTGGGGAATTTGAGACCTTCGGTATCTTCAATCGCTTTTCCTTGAGTAGGAGGTCGAAGATTTGCTCGGCCTTGGTCACGTCAAAATCAAATCCCACGGGCGGGCCCGGTGGCTTTACCCATTTGCAAGACACGGGGTTCCTCCCCGAGTCCACTCAGCCCATTGCTACTTCTTGGTCTCCCGCAGGAACTTCGTCTTCCTCTCGCATCGACCAGTGGCTATCGCACGCTTGAACTTGTCTTGGTACAGGTCCGGGTGGCGCTGTTCATATGCTGAAAGTTTCCGAACCATGTGCGCCGGCGAGGGATATTCCGCTTGGGAGGCCGTGTCCTTGAGCTGTGTTGCAAGGCCTCGCTATCGCCAACTCGATCGCTTCCTTCTCATTTATACGAACCGAAAAGCATCGGTTCCTAAGATTCCTGAAGCGCTGGATGTATTCCCGCCACAGTTCTCCGCGCTTCGACGTAGTTGTGCTAGATCGGCAATGCTAGACTCGGAAGCTTCGAATGGTACCGCTCATGGAACCGCTCTTCCAACTCGCTTCCAAGTTTGGATGGAGTTCGGTGGTAGCGATGTGTACCACCCGAAAGCCGATCCTGTGAGGGACTCGTGAGAAGAACCTCACGCGCAACTCATCTGACGCTGAGATCGTGCCCAGCTGTGCCAAATATCGGCTCACATGCTCGATGGAGCTGGACCCGTCTGATCCACTGAACTTTGTGAAGTCCGGGAGCCGATATTTGGGTGGCAGCGGGATCAGTTCGTAGCTGTTGGGGTACGGCTTGGTGTAGCCGAACGCTTTCCTTTTCGGCATCATACCGAACTGATCTTTCAGAATTGTACAAATCTGATCCGCTGTAATGGCTGAAGGTGTCGAACCCTGAAGATTCGTCGGGGTAGCATACTTAACCAGCCATGCTCGTTTTTCTGGTTCTAAGCCAACTGCAGGAGCTGGGCTTTGGAGGTTTGTCGGGGCGGCGTACTTAGCCAGCCACGACTGCTTCTCGGGATCGGCTCCTGACGTTCCTCCTGCCGTTCCAGAGGCCGCTGTTATTGCAGCCTGGTTCGAGAGTGCCAAGGCGTTGCCGTCTGGCACGTATGCGCACGCGTATCCGTGCGGGACCTCCTTAGGTGGCTCAGGCAGGAATTGGTAGTCACTAGGATCACCACCAATCTTGTAGACGACGTATGCCGATGAGTTCGGCAGTTCCGGCGCTGCCCATGCGAACGGCTGGGGCTGGAGCGGCATCTCTCCTTTGAAAGTCCCCAGAGCCGGTCCCGACGGGGAGTACCGGTGACTCATGATTTCCTGGACGACGCGCAGAGCGACACGCTCCAAGGTGTTCACCAGGCTCTCGGGTGGCGGTGCAGCGAATGAGCCACCATGTAGTTGATCTCCCGCCGCAGCCGACCTGGTGCGTTCTTCCGACGGGGCGGACAAGTCCACTCCATCGAGCGCGCCTTCAGGTGTGAAACCCTTCCACCCGACGCCATGGGAGCGGGTTCGGTGGAAGGAGCCGATGAGTTCGGCTTCGAGGGTTGCCTTGATCTCGTCATGCTTCTTCTTGAGCTCATCGAGCGGATCCGCGTAGGTGACCGGAGTGTCTTCCGCCATCTCGGATGTAGATGGCGATGTCGTGGATGTCGAAGGGCGTGCCACCGGGCGTGCCAGAATGTGTTGACGTCAGAAACCCACTGGCGGGCAGAGACGGGCAACACCGTAGAGCCGGGAACAACTAGGGCTGCGGCTGGCCCTAGTCCCTCTGAGCGACGGCCCGCAAAGCCTCCCGGTCGCACGCACCGATGTTTATCACAAGGGCGTGCCACCTGACCTATACCTGGTCGGGAAGGTGTGGATGATGCCTCGCTTACTTTCTCGCAGGGGCACACACGTAAACGTTAAATACGAGCCTCGATCGGCTCTCGAGTTATCCTCGTGAATCGGCTCAAAGAGCCGATCCACCCATGATTCGGACGAGGTGCCCGAATATATGGTGGTCCTGCTTGATCAAGGTAAAGCTAATGAGATCTACGACGATGTGGGGTTTTCACCGCATAATCGGATCATCCTACTCCAGGTTGGGCCTCGCGGCCACGCACGGTGATCGTAAGCCGATCCTAAACAAGGCCTAAAAACCAACACGAGGTTGATCCTCGGAACATCCCGCTTAGGGCCAACGAACGACACCCTACGTGCCGCTGGATCCTCCCCCTTTGTAAGGCCTAACTATTGCAGATATTAAACTAATCCTTGTAGAACAAGGAGCAATCGTAACGGATCAGATCTACTAAACTATGATCAAGCGGGGTGCCGCCCCTACGCCTAAGATAGGCGTAAGGGCGGCTAGACATGCAAGGGTTGCACTACGAAAGCATGTAACATGAAGAACAATGCTAACCCTAACATGTCTAAGATAACTACGTTTCTCGCCATCAAAAAGGCTTCAGTACGAGCAACGCATGAACAACGTGGGCAGGCTTGTGCTGCCTAGATCGCAAGATGCGATCTAGGCAGCATGATGCTTACCGGTAGAAACCCTCGAGACGAAGGAGTTGGCGATGCGCCGAGATTTGTTTGTGGTTGAACGTTGGTTGTTGTTTATTCCATAAACCCTAGGTACATATTTATAGTCCAGCGGACTTTCAAATGTGGGCGTGCACTAAACCGTGCACGAGTAAGATTCTATCTCTAAACTAAGATGCGATCTAATATGTTACAGATACATGGGCAATTAAGCCCAACTTGGTACAAAAGGCCGATCCACGTATTCCTTTGATATATATTTCTTCAAACCCATCTTGATCGCGGCCCACCTCTGACTCGGTCAAATTCTGGTGATAACAATTTTGCAGCTCCATCCACTCTGCGATGAAATCTGGCAGAATTTGCGACTTTATTGCTTTTCTTTTTTCATACGTGATGTCCCGAGGAGAAAGTTCTATTCCCCAAAGGGAGACACGACCTGTAGCTTCTGGATTGTTTAGTAAATTGGATAAAGGCGCCTCGTTGACCACTATTATCGGATGCGCCGAAAAATAGTGCCGCAGTTTTCTTGCAGTTGTAAACACTCCATATGCTAGTTTCTGGTACTGCGGGTACCGCTGTTTTGAAGGCGATAAAACTTCACTGATGAAATATACCGGCCTCTGCACTCCATGAAGTTTTCCTTCTTCTTCTCTTTCGACAAAGAGTGCCGTCCTGACCACTTGGGGTGTAGCCGCAATATATAACAGGAGGGGTTCCTTCTCTTTTGGAGCCACCAAGATTGGTGGTGTCGAGATTGTGCGTTTAAGATCCTCGAAGCCTCTATCGGCCTCTTCATTCCACTGGAACTTCTATCCTTGTTTGATTAAGGCGTAAAACGGTAACGCCTTTTCTCCCAACCTGGCTACGAATCTGCTTAAAGCTGTGACTCGCCCAGTTAGCTGCTGTATTTCTTTCAACTTTGTTGGCTTCCTCATCGTTACGATAGCTTGGATTTTTTTGGGATTCGCTTCAATCCCTCTTGCTGAAACTAAGAACCCGAGAAGTTCTCCTGCAGGGACGCCGAAAGAACACTTCGTCGGGTTCAGCTTGAGACAAAACTTATCGAGATTGTCGAAAGTTTCCTTCAAGTCCTCGATTAGCGTGTCCCCTTTTTTGATGTTATGACGACGTCGTCGATGTACACTTGTACATTTTTCCCGATCTGTGTTGCTAAGCACTTCTGCATCATTCGCTGATATGTTGCTCCCGCGTTTTTCAAACCAAAGGGCATTGTTCTATAACAAAACACGCCATAAGGTGTAATGAACGCTGTTTTGACCTCTTCTTTCAATCTGATCTGGTTATAACCAGAGTAAGCATCCAGGAAGGAAAGACGTTCACATCCTGCCGTGGAGTCGATAATTTGATCGATCCTTGGGAGGGGAAAGTGATCCTTTGGACAGTGTTTGTTGAGACACGTAAAGTCGACACACATGCGAAGGACTTTAGTGTTTTTCTTCGGGACCAAGCACTGGGTTTGCTACCCATGTGGCCTCTGTATGCAGCTCCTTAATGAAACCAGCTTCTCTTAGTCGATCAATTTCTCGACGAAGCATAGCTTTACGGTTTGGCTCCGAAAAATGCCTCAGAGGTTGCTTAATTGGTCTCGCTATTGGATCCAAGTTTAGGTGGTGCTCGGCAAGTTCCCTGGGTACTCCTGGCATGTCAGCTGGACACCATGCAAAGATTTTCCAGTGCTCACAGAGGAACTCGACGAGCGCGCTTTCCTATGCGAGGTTCATGTTTGTCGCGATGGACATCGTCTTCTTCGGATCTGTCGGGTGAATCTGCACCTCCTTGGAATCCTTTGCAGTGTTAAAGGTTGGCTCCTTGTTAGGCCTCCCTACATCTGGTAGCACATCATAATCAGTCGTAAGCCTTGACTCCATGTATTCCGCTTGCATCCCGAAAGTTTCGACAGTCGATGAAAATCCTTGTCACATTTATCGGCTAGCGCAAAGCTTCCTTTGACTGTAATTGGTCCCTTAGGTCCAGGTAACCTCCACAACAAGTATGTATAATGTGGTACCGCCATAAACCTGGCATATGCTGGGCGCCCCAACAAAGCGTGGTACTGTGATGGGAAATCCACGACTTCAAACTCCAACCTCTCTATCCTGTAGTTTTCTCGAGTCCCAAACTGAACGTCGAGATTGATCTTCCCCAACGGATAACTTGGCTTCTCTGACGTAATTCCATGGAAACGCGTATCGGTTGGCTTCAGATTTGCTAGAGATATGTTCATTTTCCTTAGTGTATCTACATACATAAGGTTTAGGCTGCTGCCTCCATCTATGAATACTCGCGATACGTCGAATCCTGCGATTACTGCTGGTAAGATAAGTGCTGACTTCCCTGGTCGAGGAACTTGCTGCGGATGATCCGCTATTGTGAAGCCAATATCTTGCCCTGACCAATTGAGGTACTCAATCGTTGGCGGAGGCATCTTATCTGCCATGAACACATGTCGCGAGATTACTTTCTGAGCTCTATTGGATGGCCTACCTTTCTGAATCATCGAGACCGCTCCATTGGAGTTGGGATCAACGTAAGGTGGTGGTGCTGGTGCTGCCGCTATTCTGAGCTGATATCGATTTTTGTCTGTAATTGCGGGAGGAGGTGGCAAGTGGATCTCACTCCTGGGCCCATGGGGGTTTCTGTTTGCTGTTTGTGCATTGGCTATCCCTGCAACTCGCAGCATTGCTTGGAAATTTCGATAGTCCTTCTGCAGATGTCCTGACTGCCTTCTCCCATTGCTGTCGAGAGAAAAATGCATCTGACATGGCCCGTTCATCATATGTTCGAGAGTTACGAAAGGTCTCCGAAATCTCGACCCGCTATTTTGCCTGTTATTTCGAGAGTAATCTCTATTGTCGCCTTGCTGTGCATTACTCCTTTGATAATCATCTATATTGTTTCCTCCATTGTTTCCCCGAAACCCAGCCGATATTTGGCCAGGGGCATCGTAACTCGAAAATTGTCGAGAAAATCGTCGTCTATTTTGAAAATTTCGACTGCGGTCCTCCTCCGGTGACCTGTGTCGTTTATTATGTACAACATCCTCGCCATCTGCCCATCTGTTTGCTAATTCCATTAATGCTGATATTGTCCTTGGGTTGGTTCTTCCCAAGTCCTCCACAAAATCTCCTCGTCAAACTCCTGCTACAAACGCATCTATCGCTCTCTCGTCAGATATATTTTCTGCCGAGTTTTTGATGATGTTCCACCTTTGAATGTACTTCCTCATTGATTCATCATGATTTTGTCGACATGATGTCAACTCCTCTAGTGTCGCAGGCTTTTTGCAGGTTGATCGGAAGTTCTTGACAAACACATCCTCAAAACTGTCCCAGCTGTCGATGGAGCCTGGGGGAAGTTTCTTTATCCACGATCTTGCGGCTCCGCTTAGGTGTATTTGAATGCTCTGCATGGCTGTTGCTCTGGTTCCACCTATCAACTTTACCGTCTCGAGGTAATCGACTAGCCAATCCTCAGGATCTTGTAGGCCATCAAATTTCTTGAAACTACCGGGTAACTTGAATCCTGATGGGACTCGAGTTTTTCGGACCCGTCGCGTAAAACACGGGAGTCCACACATATCCTCTTCAGCAAGTTCTGGTGAATGCCGATGTTCTCTTCTATCTTGTCGCGCTCTATCTACCCCTGGCCTCGAGTCGCCGTATCTCCGACTCCACTTGCTCTTGGTGGATCTTGCACTCGCTGCCGCAGGTCTTGGGCTATTTTGTCTTGCGGTTCCTTCGGGAGGTGTGGCCGCGAACGCCGCTCCCATGGCTCCACATCCTGCCATGGCCATGTTGTACAACGCTTCTCTTGGATCCCCGGGAGGTGGCCCGGACGCCAGGATGAAAGCTTGCGTTGCCATGTATCCTGCTTCCGGTGTCTTTGGAATGATGTTCCCCCTCGTGTCGATTGACATAAAAGACATATCGAGGTTTTGAATTAAAGTCTCTCTTTCAGCTTCAGGTATATTTTGCAGCCGAGATCTTGCTCTCCTTCGAGCTTCCCTGTGACTATCTCCCGAAGTTCCTGATTGTCGACTTAACTCCGCTCTTCGCCTGCTTGATGCGGAAGCTGCCTCCTTTCTTCTGTTCAGAGCAGCTGTCTGTTTTTCCAATTCTCTTCCAGCTCGAGCGAGCCTATATTGGTAGGCCTGCAATTCTTCAGTTGTAGCAGTTGTCGCCATTGGTTCTGAACCATCCATAGCTCTTGCGGCTCTATCCCACGCTGATTGTGGGAGTTGAACCCTAATACGTGGTGTAGGTCAGAGGGATCGACATATGGATTTCCCAATTCGTCGAAAGCCTCTGATGTCTCCTCCTGATCGCGACTTTCTTCTCCAATGGCGTAAATCTGATGATATTTTGGATTCTGAACCTTGCTGGGTTTGGTGACACCATCGTAGAGATTGGTGAAGACCTTTCCAACAGTGATGGATTTGTCGATTTAGCTGAAGCTGTCGGTGTCACTCGAGTCATCGCTTATATAGGAGTCCACGGATGACTCGAAGGACATGTCGCTGAAGATCTTGGCGAGTTTTTCGCTTGCCTTGGTGCTGTTGAAGCGTGGCGACGAAATCTCCTTGTCGCCTGACTCGATGGATGATGCTGAGCTTGAAAAATCAGGATCAGCCGCCGATAATCCCGACGAGATCGGAACTTCGAGACGATACGCTCCTTCTTTCTCGACGCGGAAGTGGAATTTTCCAAACGTCATCTCCATGGGCTCCTCCAGATACGCATATGCATCCAAACGGGAGGGCGGGTGAGGAACAAAATCGACTAGACCAGTTTCGATCTGTTTACCTCTATCCAAAGCGTTGCTTGCAGTTTATGAAGTCGACGATCTTCAACGTGCCATCGAGATCAGCTCCTTGTCGCCTCTAAATCCCCACAGACGGCGCCAATTGCCAAGGTATTAACTTGTCAATGCCTACGAGTAGTAGACTAGGGTTTTGTTGGATGTAGAGGGCAAGTAGATCTCGAAGGTTTCAGCCGAAAAGTACTCGGCGATGTAAAAGCTGGGGTTTCGTGAGACAATGATTCGATCCTTTCTTTGTCCCTCGACTCCCCCTTATATAGGAGGCGGAGCCGAGGGATTCGAGATACACAAGTTTAGAGAGTTCGGGAGGGTTTCTAACTCGTCCCGCAAGATTACAAATAATGCTTCCTATTACAACTCTAGCTTTCCTTAATAGTATCTTGGGCTTCCGAATCTTCTTATTCTTCGGGTCGTGGGCCTTTAGTAAACCCCGGGTACCTTCTTCGGCAGGCCCATTGGGGATGCCTATGTCACAGCCAAAGAAGTGTTTCGAGGCCTCATAGCTTTCGACGGCCGCATGAGTTTCAAAGATAGCTTTTAGCTCATGGACCATCTCATATTGGTCGTGGTGCTCAAAAGGCTTTTGGAGCTCCGCCTCTAGGCTGCACAGGATGGCACATTGAACCTGAGAGTACCGAATCACCCGAGTCTCGTAAACATTCTTTTCGTCCTCAGATACTGCAGGTGGTGGTGGGGGACCTAGCGGTGCTTCGGGCACAAATTGCAGATTTTCACCATTGAGGAAAATCCTCACATAACGGAACCAGTCGGTGAAGTTGCTACCATTGATTTTAAGCTTTTCTTTCTCTAGGAACTGGTCCAAATTGATGGAGGGGGACGCCATGATCTACAACATATTTGCAAAGAGTTTAGACTAAGTTTATGATAAATTGAGTTCAAATTTTAATTCTTAAATTAACTAGGTGAACTCCCACTCAAAACAATATCCCTCGCATTGTCTTAGTGATCACACGAACCAAATCCACTACACCAAATCCGATCATCACGAGAAAAGATGTAGCTTCAAAGGCGAACACTCAAAGTGTTCATCATATCAATCATATGACTAATGCTCTACCTTTCGGTATCCCGTGTTCCGAGACCATGTCTGTACATGATAGGCTTGTCAAGGCAACCTTAGTATTCGCGTGTGCAAAACTGGCTTGCACCCGTTGTACGCACATGTAGAATCTATCACACCCGATCATCACGTGATGCTTCGAAACGACAAGTCTTAGCAACGTTGCATACTGATACGTCTCAAACGTATCTATAATTTATTATGTTCCATGCTACTTTATTGATGATACTCACATGTTTTATACACATTATATGTCATATTTATGAATTTTCCGGCACTAACCTATTGACGAGATGCCGAAGAGCCGATTGCTATGTTCTCGCTGTTTTTGGTTTCGAAATCCTAGTAAGGAAATATTCTCGGAATTGGACGAAATCAACGCCCGGGGTCCTATTTTTGCACGAAGCTTCCGGAAGTCCGAAGAGGAAACGAAGTGGGGCCACGAGGTGGCCACACAACAGGGCGGCGCGGCCCAAGCCCTGGCCGCGCCGGCCTACTGTGTGGGCCCCTCGTGACGCCCCTTGACCTGCCCTTCCGCCTACTTAAAGTCTTCTTCGCGAAAACCCCAGTACCGAGGGCCACGATACGGAAAACCTTCCAGAGAGGCCACCGCCGCCAATCCCATCTCGGGGGATTCAGGAGATCGCCTCCGGCACCCTGCCGAAGAGGGGAATCATCTCCCGGAGGTCTCTTCATCGCCATGATCGCCTCTGGATCGATGTGTGAGTAGTCCACCCCTGGACTATGGGTCCATAGCGGTAGCTAGATGGTTGTCTTCTCCTCATTGTGCTATCATGTTAGATCTTGTGAGCTGCCTATCATGATCAAGATCATCTATCTATAATCCTACATGTTGTGTTTGTTGGGATCCGATGAATATTGAATACTATGTCAAGTTGATTATCAATCTATCATATATGTTATTTATGTTCTTGCATGCTCTCCGTTGCTAGTAGAGGCTCGGCCAAGTTGATACTTGTGACTACAAGAGGGGGTATTTATGCTCGATAGTGGGTTCATGCCTCCATTAAATCTAGGACAGATGACGTGAAAGTTCTAAGGTTGTGGATGTGTTGTTGCCACTAGGGATAAAACATCGATGCTTTGTCTAAGGATATTTGTGTTGATTACATTATGCACCATACTTAATGCAATTGTCTGTTGTTTACAACTTAATGCCGGAAGGGGTTCGGATGATAACCTCGAAGGTGGACTTTTTAGGCATAGATGCATGCTTCGGATAGCGGTCTATGTACTTTGTCGTAATGCCCCGATTGAATCTCATAGTACTCATCATGATATATGTATGTGCATTGTTATGCCTTCTTTATTTGTCAATTGCCCAACTATAATTTGTTCACCCAACATCTGCTTATCTTATGGGAGAGACACCACTAGTGAACTATGGACCCCAGTCCTATTCTTTACATCTGAAATACAATCTACTGCAATTGTTCTTTACTGTTCTTCGCAAACAATCATCATCTTCCACACTATACATCTAATCCTTTGTTTACAACAAGCCGGTGAGATTGACAACCTCACTGTTACGTTGGGGCAAAGTACTTTGATTGTGTTGTGCAGGTTCCACGTTGGCGCCGGAATCCCTGGTGTTACGCCGCACTACACTCCATCACCAACAACCTTCAACGTGCTTCTTGGCTCCTACTGGTTCGATAACCTTGGTTTCTTACTGAGGGAAAACTTGCTGCTGTGCGCATCACACCTTCCTCTTGGGGTTCCCAACGGACGTGTTAACTACGCGCATCAAGACTGTTTTCTGGCGCCGTTGCCGGGGAGATCAAGACACGCTGCAAGGGGAGTCTTCCACATCCAATCTCTTTACTTTGTTTTTGTCTTGCTTTGCTTTACTTTATTTACTGCTTTTTTTGCTCTCTATATCAAAAACACAAAAAAATTAGTTGCTAGTTTTACTTTATTTACTGTCTTGTTCTCTATATTGAAAACACAAAAACAAATTAGTTACTTGCATTTACTTTATTTAGTTTTCTTTATTTACTACTGCTAAAATGGGTACTCCTGAAAATACTAAGTTGTGTGACTTCACTAGCACAAATAATAATAAAACCTGCTCCACCTGCTACTACAACAGAATTCTTTGAAATTAAACCTGCTTTACTGAATCTTGTTATGAGAGAGCAATTTTCTGGTGTTAGTTCTGATGATGCTGCTGCCCATCTTAATAATTTTGTTGAACTATGTGAAATGCAAAATTATAAGGATGTAGATGGTGACATTATAAAATTAAAATTGCTTCCTTTCTCCGTAAGAGGAAGAGCTAAAGATTGGTTGCTATCTCTGCCTAGAAATATTATTGAACTAAATGTAAGGATGCTTTTATTGGTAGATATTATCCTCCCCCTAAAATTATATCTTTGAGAAGAAGCATAATGAAATTTAAGCAATTAGATAATGAACATGTTTCTCAAGCATGAGAGAGAAAGAAATCTTTGGTAAAGAATTGCCCAACCCATGGACTGACTACCTGGATGATCATCCAAACCTTTTATGCAGGACTGAATTTTTCTTCGCGGAACCTATTGGATTCAGCTGCTGGAGGTACCTTTATGTCCATTACTTTGGGGGCGGCCACAAAGCTTCTTGATGATATGACGACAAATTACTCCGAATGGCACACGGAAAGAGCTCCACAAGGTAAGAAGGTAAATTCTGTTGAAGAAACCTCCTCCTTGAGTGATAAGATTGATGCTATTATGTCTATGCTTGTGAATGGTAGATCTAATGTTGATCCAAATAATGTTCCTTTAGCTTCATTGGTTGCCCAAGAAGAACATGTTGATGTGAACTTCACTAGAAATAATAATTTCAACAACAATGCTTATAGGAACAATTCTAGTAACAACTATAGGCCATATCCTGCTGCTAATGGTAATAGTTATGGTATTTCTTATGGGAATTCTTACAAAAATAATAGGAGTGTACCCCCTGGTCTTGAAACCATGCTTAAAGAATTTATTAGTACACAAACTGCTTTTAACAAATCTGTTGAGGAAAAGCTTGATAAAATTGATATTCTTTCTTCTAAGGTTGATAGACTTGCCTCTGATGTTGATCTTTTAAAATTGAAAGTTATGCCTAATAAGGATATTGATAATAAAATTGTTACTACAGAAAATGCCATCCAAGTTCGAATTAATGAGAATATTAGATTGATGGCCGAATTGCATGCTAGGTGGGAAAGATAAGAAAACGAAAAACTAGCTAAAGAGAATAATGTAGCTAAAGTTTGGACTATTACCACCACTAGTAATGTTAATGATTCACAAGTTGCTACACCTCCTACTATCAATGGTAAAGTAATTGGTGTTGGCAATGTTACTACTCCTAGTGCAAAGCGTGCAAAATTGCCTGCTAAAACTGCTGAAATTGATAAAACTGTTGAAATTTTTCAAAATATTGGGGATAATGATCCCATTGCTGTAGATCATAATGGTTTAGACTTTGATGATTGTCACATCTCTGAAGTTATAAAGTTCTTACAAAAACTTGCTAAAAGTCCCAATGCTAGTGCTATAAATTTGGCCTTTACAAAACATATTACAAATGCTCTCATAAAAGCTAGAGAAGAGAAACTAAAACTTGAGACTTATATTCCTAGTAAGTTAGAAGATGGTTGGGAGCCCATCATTAAGATGAGGGTCAATGATTTTGATTGTAATGCTTTATGTGATCTTGGTGCAAGTATTTCTGTTAAGCCTAAGAAAATTTATGATATGCTTGACTTGCCACCATTGAAAAATTATTATTTGGATGTTAATCTTGATGATAATGCTATAAAGAAACCTTTGAGGAGGATTGATAATGTTCTTATTATGGTTAACAATAACCTTGTCCCCGTTGATTTTGTTGTCTTGGATATTGAATGCAATGCATCTTGTCCCATTATATTGGGAAGACCTTTTCTTCGAACTGTTGGTGCCACCATTGATATGAAGGAAGGTAATATTAAATATCAATTTCCTCTCAAGAAAGGTATGGAACACTTCCCTAGAAAGAGAATTAAGTTACCTTATGATTCTATCATTAGAACAAATTATGCTGTTGATGCTTCATCTCTTGACAATACTTGATACACACTTTTTACGCCTAGCTGAAAGGCGTTAAAGAAAAGCGCTTATGGGAGACAACCCATTATTTTACTTCTGCATTTTATTTTATATTTGAGTCTTGGAAGTTGTTACTACTGTAGCAACCTCTCCTTATCTTTATTTTATTGCATTGTTGTGCCAAGTAAAGTCTTTGATAGTAAAGCCAATACTAGATTTGGATTACTGCGCAGGAACAGATTTCTTGCTGTCATGAATTTGAGCAGTAGTCTCTGCAGAAAATTTAAAAAAATATGCCAATATACGTGCGTGATCCTCAGATATGTACGCAACTTTCATTCAATTTGGGAATTTTCATCTGAGCAATTCTGGTGCCTCTTTAAAATTCGTCTTTACGGACTGTTCTGTTTTGACAAATTCTGCCTTTTATTTCACATTGCCTGTTTTGCTATGTTTGATGGATTTCTTTGTTCCATTAACTTTCAGTAGCTTTGTGCAATGTCCAGAAGTGTTAAGAATGATTATGTCACCTCTGAATATATGAATTATGCACTGACCCTCTAATGAGTTTGTTTTGAGTTTGGTGTGGAGGAAATTTTCAAGGGTCAAGAGAGGAGGATGATACAATATGATCAAGAAGAGTGAAAAGTCTAAGCTTGGGGATGCCCCCGTAGTTCATCCCTGCATATTTTAAGAAGACTCAAGCGTCTAAGCTTGGGGATGCCCAAGGCATCCCTTCTTCATCGACAACTTATCAGGTTCCTCTAGTGAAACTATAATTTTATTCCGTCACATCTTATGTGCTTTACTTGGAGCGTCTGTTTGTTTTTATTTTTGTTTTTGTTTGAATAAATCGGATCCTAGCATTCTTTGTTTGGGAGAGAGACACGCTCCACTGTTTCGTATGAACAAATATGTTCTTAGCTTTATCTTTAAATGTCCATTGCGAAAGTTGGACTATTTCATTCATTGTTATATGGTTGGAAACGGAAAATGCCGCATGTTGTAAATGGTTTAATGTCTTGAATAATTTGATACTTGGAAATTTTTGTGCTTATATAGATCATGTTTAAGCTCTTGCATCATGTACCTTGTACCCATTAATGAATAACTACATAGAGCTTGTTAAAATTTGGTTTGCATGATTGATCTCTAGAGTGTAGATATTTTCTGGTTGAGGTGTTTGAACAACAAGGAGACAATGTAAAGTCTTATAATAGTTACAATATGTTCATATGTGAGCTTTGCTGCACCTTTTATACTTGAGTTTGCTTCAAACAACCTTGCTAGCCTAGCCTTGTATTGAGAGGAATTCTTCTCGTGCATCCAAATCCTTGAGCCAATAACCATGCCATTTGTGTCCACCATACCTACCTACCACATGGTATTTCCCTGCCATTCCAAAGTAAATTACTTGAGTGCTACCTTTAAAAATTCTATTCTTTGTCTTTGCAATATATAGCTCATGGGAAAAATACCTTAAAAACTATTGTGGTGAAGAATATGTACTTATGTGTCTTATTTCTTAATAAGTTGCTTGTTGAGCGGTAACCATGTTTCTGGGGACGCCATCAACTTTTACCTTTGTTGAATATCATGTGAGTTGTTGTGCATGTTCGTCTTGTCTGAAGTAAGAGCGATTTTCATGATCAAATGGTTTGAGTATGCATACTGTTAGAGAAGAACATTGGGCCGCTAACTAAAGCCATGATTCATGGTGGAAGTTTCAGTTTGGACAATTAATCCTCAATCTCTTATGAGAATATTAACTGTTGTTGAATGCTTATGCATTAAAGAGGAGTACATTATCTGTTGTCTATGTTGTCCCGGTATGGATGTCTAAGTTGAGAATAATCAAAAGCGAGAAATCCAATGCGAGCTTTCTCCTTAGACCTTTGTACAGAGCGGCATACGAGTACCCCTTTGTGACACTTGGTTGAAACATATGCTATGCAATGATAATCCGTGTTAATCCAAGCTAATTAGGACAAGGTGCGAGAACTATTGGTATACTATGCATGAGGCTTGCAACTTATAAGATGTCTTATATATAACACATATGCTTTATTATTACCGTTGACAAAATTGTTTCTTGTCTTCAAAATGAAAAGCTCTAGCACAAATATTGTAATCAATGCTTCCCTCTGCGAAGGGCCTATCTTCTACTTTATTGTTGAGTCAGTTTGCCTATTCTTTCTATCCCAGAAGCAAACACTTGTGTCAACTGTGTGCATTGATTCTTACATGTTTACCTATTGCACTTGTTATATTACTTTGTGTTGACAATTATCCATGAGATATATATGTTGAAGTTGAAAGCAACCGCTGAAACTTATATCTTCCTTTGTGTTGCTTCAATGCCTTTACTTTGAATTTATTGCTTTATGAGTAACTCTTATGCAAGTCTTATTGATGCTTGTCTTGAAAGTATTATTCATGAAAAGTCTTTGCTATATGATTCATTTGTTTACTCATTATCTTCATCATTGCTTCGAATCGCTGCATTCATCTCATATGCTTTACAATAGTATGATCAAGATTATGATAGCATGTCACTTCAGAAATTATCTTTGTTATCGTTTACCTACTCGAGGGCGAGTAGGAATTAAGCTTGGCGATGCTTGATACGTCTCAAACGTATCTATAATTTCTTATGTTCCATGCTACTTTATTGATGATACTCACATATTTTATACACATTATATGTCATATTTATGCATTTTTCGGCACTAACCTATTGACGAGATGCCGAAGAACCAGTTGCTGTTTTCTGCTGTTTTTGGTTTCAGAAATCCTAGTAAGGAAATATTCTCTGAATTGGACGAAATCAACGCCCAGGGTCCTATTTTTGCACGAAGCTTCCAGAAGTCCGAAGAGGAAACGAAGTGGGGCCACGAAGTGTCCACACAACAGGGCGGCGCAGCCCAAGCCCTGGCCGCGCCGGCCTACTGTGTGGGCCCCTCGAGACGCCCCTTGACCTGCCCTTCCGCCTACTTAAAGTCTTCGTCGCAAAAACCCCAGTACCGAGGGCCACGATACGGAAAACCTTCCAGATACGCCGTCGCCGCCAATCCCATCTCGGGGGATTCAGGAGATCGCCTCCGGCACCCTGCCGGAGAGGGGAATCATCTCCCGGAGGTCTCTTCATCGCCATGATCGCCTCCGGATCGATGTGTGAGTAGTCCACCCCTGGACTATGGGTCCATAGCAATAGCTAGATGGTTGTCTTCTCCTCATTGTGCTATCATGTTAGATCTTGTGAGCTGCCTATCATGATCAAGATCATCTATCTGTAATCTGATACGTCTCCGACGTATCGATAATTTCTTATGTTCCATGCCACATTATTGATGATATCTACATGTTTTATGCATACTTTATGTCATTATTATGCGTTTTCCGGAACTAACCTATTGACGAGATGCCGAAGTGCCAGTTCCTGTTTTCTGCTGTTTTTGGTTTCAGAAATCCTAGTAAGGAAATATTCTCAGAATCGGACGAAATCAACGCCCAGCATCCTATTTTTCCACGAAGCTTCCAGAACACCCGAGAGCCGCCAGAGGAGGGCCACTGGGCCCCCAGATGACAGGCCGGCGCGACCCTAGGGGGGGCGCGCCCCCCTAGTGTGTCACCGCCTCGTCGACCCTCCAACTCCGCCTCTTCGCCTATATAAAGGTCCCTGACCTAAAAACCTTGATACGTTTGACGAAACCAGAGAAAACCTTCCAGAGCCGCCACCATCGCGAAGCCAAGATCTGGGGGACAGGAGTCTCTGTTCCGGCACGCCGCCGGGACGGGGAAGTGCCCCCGGAAGGCTCCTCCATCGACACCACCGCCATATTCATCACCGCTGCTGTCTCCCATGAGGAGGGAGTAGTTCTCTATCGAGGCTCGGGGCTATACCGGTAGCTATGTGGTTAATCTCTCTCCTATGTACTTCAATACAATAATCTCATGAGCTGCCTTACATGATTGAGATTCATATGATGATGCTTGTAATCTAGATGTCATTATGCTAGTCAAGTGGGTTTTACTTATGTGATCTCCGGAGACTCCTTGTCCCACGTGTGTAAAGGTGACAGTGTGTGCACCGTGTGGGTCTCTTAGGCTATATTTCACAGAATACTTATTCAATGTTATGAATGGCATAGTGAAGTGCTTATTTATATCTCTTTATGATTGAAATGTGTTTTGTATCACAATATATCTGCGTGCTACTCTAGTGATGTTATTAAAGTAGTTTATTCCTCCTGCACGTTGTAATGGTGACAGTGTGTGCATCGTGTAGTACTTGGCGTAGGCTATGATTGTTAGGTTATGATACTTATACCCTATGTTTAATATACTAGATTATGAAGTTAACTATTGCTATGATGGTATTGATGTGATCTATTCCTCCTTTCGTAGTGTGAAGGTGACGAGTGTGCATGCTATGTTAGTACTTGGTTTGGTTATGTTGATCTGTTATGCACTCTAAGGTTATTTAAATATGAACATTGAATATTGTGGAGCTTGTTAACTCCGGCATTGAGGGTTCGTGTAATCCTACACGCTTAGTGGTGTTCATCATCCAACAAGAGGGTGTAGAGTCTAGCATCTATCTATTTATTTTGTTATGTGATCAATGTTGAGAGTGTCCACTAGTGAAAGTATGATCCCTAGGCCTTGTTCCTAAATACTGCTATCGCTTCTTGTTTACTGTTTTACTGCATCTGTACTTCCTGCAATATTACCACCATCAACCACACACCAGTCCTGGACAGCCAAGCACTTTTCTAGTGCCGTTGCTACTGCTTATATTTATTCATACCACCTGTATTTCACTATCTCTTCGCCGAACTAGTGCACCTATTAGGTGTGTTGGGGACACAAGAGACTTCTTGCTTTGTGGTTGCAGGGTTGCATGAGAGGGATATCTTTGACCTCTTCCTCCCTGAGATCGATAAGTCCACTTAAGGGAAACTTGCTGCTGTTCTACAAACCTCTGCTCTTGGAGGCCCAACACTGTCTACAAGAATAGAAACTCCCGTAGACATCAAGCACTTTTCTGGCGCCGTTGCCGAGGAGGAAAGGTAAAAGGCACTCATACTCCGGTCCCAGGTAAAGTACTTTTCTGGCGCCGTTGTGTGTGTGCTCGAAGCTATTTCCTTTAGATCCTGCAATTGCATCTTTTTGTTTCTTGTTTACACTAGTTTGGCATAATGGACAACAATGAGCTTCTTATTCTATTTCCTGATTTAAGACATGGATGGTTTGATGCGAAAATTAAAAAACCCATGGAACATATTAGTATGAACACTTTGAATACCATTGTTACTAATGATATAGAAAGTTCTAAGCTTGGGGAAGCTGGCTTTGATGAGCATGATATTTTTAGTCCCCCAAGCATTAAGGAGAAAATTTTATTTGATGATACTTTGCCTCCTATTTATGATGATTATAATGATAGTAGTATTTTGGTGCCACCTGTTATGGAGGATAAATTTGATTATGATTACAATATGCCTCGTATATTTGATGATAGCTACTTTGTTGAATTTGCTCCCACTATTACTAATAAAATTGATTATGCCTATGTGGAGAGTAATAATTCTATGCATGAGACTCATGATAAGAATGCTTTATGTGATAGTTATATTGTTGAGTTTGCTCATGATGCTACTGAAAGTTATTATGAGAGAGGAAAATATGGTTGTAGAAATTTTCATGTTACTAAAATGCCTCTCTATGTGCTAAAATTTTTGAAGCTACACTTGTTCTATCTTCCTATGCTTGTTACTTTGCTCCTCATGAACTTGTTTATTTACAAGATTCCTTTTCATAGGAAGCATGTTAGGCTTAAATGTGTTTTGAATTTGCTTCTTGATGCTCTCTTTTGCATCAACTACTATTTCTTGCGAGTGCATCATTAAAACTGCTGAGCCCATCTTAATGGCTATAAAGAAAGAACTTCTTGGGAGATAACCCATGTGTTTATTTTGCTACAGTACCTCTATTTTATATTTGTGTCTTGGAAGTTTTTACTACTGTAGCAACCTCTCCTTATCTTAGTTTTGTGCCTAGTTGTGCCAAGTAAAGTCTTTGATAGTAAGGTTCATACTAGATTTGGATTACTGCGCAGAAACAGATTTCTTTGCTGTCACGAATCTGGGCCTAATTCTCTGTAGGTAACTCAGAAAATTATGCCAATTTACATGAGTGATCCTCAGGTATGTACGCAACTTTCATTAAATTTGAGCATTTTCATCTGAGCAAGTCTGGTGCCTCAATAAAATTCGTCTTTACGGACTGTTCTGTTTTGACAGATTCTGCCTTTTATTTCGCATTGCCTCTTTCGCTGTGTTGGATGGATTTCTTTGTTCCATTACCTTCCAGTAGCTTTGAGAAATGTCCAGAAGTTTTAAGAATGATTGTATCACCTCTGAACATGTGAGTTTTTTATTATGCACTAACCCTCTAATGAGTTTGCTTTGAGTTTGGTGTGGAGGAAGTTTTCAAGGGTCAAGAGAGGAGGATGATACAATGTGATCAAGAAGAGTGAAAGCTCTAAGCTTGGGGATGCCCCGGTGGTTCATCCCTGCATATTTCAAGAAGACTCAAGCATCTAAGCTTGGTGATGCCCAAGGCATCCCCTTCTTCATCGACAAACTATCAGGTTTCTTCTCTTGAAACTATATTTTTATTCGGTCACATCTTATGTACTTTACTTGGAGCGTCTGTATGTTTTTGTTTTTGTTTTTGTTGTAAAAAATGCTTGTGTGGGAGAGAGACACGCTCCGCTGGTTCATATGACACATGTGTTCTTAGCTTTTAATGTTCATGGCGAAGGTTGAAACTGCTTCGTTAATTGTTATATGGTTGGAATCGGAAAATGATACATGTAGTAATTGCTAAAATGTCTTGGATAATCTGATACTTGGCAATTGTTGTGCTCATGTTTAAGCTCTTGCATCATATACTTTTCACCTATTAATGAAGAAATACATAGAGCTTGCTAAAATTTGGTTTGCATAATTGGTCTCTCTAAGGTCTAGATAATTTCTAGTATTGAGTTTTGAACAACAAGGAAGACGGTGTAGAGTCTTATAATGTTTTCAATATGTCTTTTATGTGAGTTTTGCTGCACCGGTTCATCCTTGTGTTTGTTTCAAATAACCTTGCTAGCCTAAGCCTTGTATCGAGAGGGAATACTTCTCATGCATCCAAAATCCTTGAGCCAACCACTATGCCATTTGTGTCCACAATACCTACCTACGACATGGTATTTCTCCGCCATTCCAAAGTAAATTTCTTGAGTGCTACCTTTAAATAATTCAAAATTTATCACCTCTGATTTGTGTCAATGTTTTATAGCTCATGAGGAAGTATGTGGTGTTTATCTTTCATTCTTGTTGGGCAACTTTCACCAATGGACTAGTGGCTTCATCCGCTTATCCAATAATTTTGCAAAAAGAGCTGGCAATGGGATTCCCAGTCCCAAATTAATTAACCTAAATAGACACTCCTCCATGGTATGTGATTGTTGGACGGCACCCGAAGGATTCGGTTAGCCATGGCTTGAGAAAGCAAAGGTGGGGAGGAGTGTCATCATAATAAAACTAAAATAAAAAGGCACTCCTTCATGGTATGAGATTTTTGGCAGGCACCCCAGGATTCGATTAGCCATGGTTTGTGAAAGAAAGGTTGGAAGGGGTGCCACCCAAAAATAAAAATAATTCATGGGAGCCGCTCTTTGAAGGTTTGTCTGGCAAGGGGGTTAGAGTGCCCACTACCATTTGTTGACAACAACAAACACCTCTCAAAATTTTACTTTTATGCTCTCTTTATGTTTTCAAAACCAAAGCTCTAGCACAAATATAGCAATCAATGCTTCCCTCTGCGAAGGGCCATTCTTTTACCTTTTATGTTGAGTCAGTTCACCTATCTCTCTCCACCTCAAGAAGCAAACACTTGTGTGAACTGTGCATTGATTCATACATACTTGCATATTGCACTTGTTATATTACTTTACATTGACAATTATCCATGAGATATACATGTTACAAGTTGAAAGCAACCGCTGAAACTTAATCTTCCTTTATATTGCTTCAATACCTTTTACTTTGAATTATTGCTTTATGAGTTAACTCTTATGCAAGACTTATTGATGCTTGTCTTGAAAGTACTATTCATGAAAAGTCTTTGCTTTATGATTCAGTTGTTTACTCATGTCATTACCATTGTTTTGATCGCTGCATTCATTAGATATGCTTACAATAGTATGATCAAGGTTATGATGGGATGTCACTCCAGAAATTATCTTTGTTATCGTTTACCTGCTCGGGACGAGCAGAAACTAAGCTTGGGGATGCTGATACGTCTCCGACGTATCGATAATTTCTTATGTTCCATGCCACATTATTGATGATATCTACATGTTTTATGCATACTTTATGTCATTATTATGCGTTTTCCGGAACTAACCTATTGACGAGATGCCGAAGTACCAGTTCCTGTTTTCTGCTGTTTTTGGTTTCAGAAATCCTAGTAAGGAAATATTCTCGGAATCAGACGAAATCAACGCCCAGCATCCTATTTTTCCACGAAGCTTTCAGAACACCCGAGAGACGCCAGAGGAGGGCCACAGGGCCCCCAGATGACAGGCCGACGTGGCCCTAGGGGGGGCGCCCCCCTAGTGTGTCACCGCCTCGTTGATGTCTACGTTCCCCCTCCTTTCCTGTAGACAGTGTTGGGCCTCCAAGAGCAGAGGTTTGTAGAACAGCAGCAAGTTTCCCTTAAGTGGATACCCAAGGTTTATCGAACTCAGGGAGGAAGAGGTCAAAGATATCCCTCTCATGCAACCCCGCAACCACAAAGCAAGAAGTCTCTTGTGTCCCCAACACACCTAATAGGTGCACTAGTTCGGCGAAGAGATAGTGAAATACAGGTGGTATGAATAAGTATGAGCAGTAGCAATGGTGCCAGAAAAGTGCTTGGCGCGTAATTGATGGTGGTGGTATTGCAGCAGTAGTAACGCAGTAAAAACAAGTAAACAAACGAGTAGTAACTCAGCGAGTATTTAGGAACAAGGCCTAGGGATTACACTTTCACTAGTGGACACTCTCAACATTGATCACATAACAGAATAGATAAATGCATACTCTACACTTTTGTTGGATGATGAACACATTGCGTAGGATTACACGAACCCTCAATGCCGGAGTTAACAAGCTCCACAATAATGCTCATGTTTAAGTAACCTTTAGTGTAAGATAGATCAACAGTACTAAACCAAGTACTAGCATAGCATGCACACTGTCACCTTCATGCATATGTAGGAGGAATAGATCACATCAATATATCATAGCAATAGTTAACTTCATAATCTACAAGAGATCATAATCGTAGCATAAACCAAGTACTAACACGGTGCACACACTGTCACCTTTACACACGTGCAGGAGGAATAAAACTACTTTAATAACACATCACTAGAGTAGCACATAGATAAATTGTGATACAAACACATTGCAATCATAAAGAGATATAAATAAGCACCTCACTATGCCATTCAACAGTGAATAAGTATTCTGTGAAATCTAGCCTAAGAGACCCACACGGTGCACACACTCTGTCACCTTTACACACGTGGGACTAGGAGTCTCCTGGAGATCACATAAGTAAAACTCACTTGACTAGCATAATGACATCTAGATTACAAGCATCATCATATGAATCTCAATCATGTAAGGCAGCTCATGAGATTATTGTATTGAAGCACATAGGAGAGAGATGAACCACATAGCTACCGGTACAGCCCCGAGCCTCGATGGAGAACTACTCCCTCCTCATGGGAGCAGCAGCGGTGATGAAGATGGCGGTGGAGATGGCAGCGGTGTCGATGGAGAAGCCTTCCGGGGCACTTCCCCGCTCCGGCAGGTGCCGGAACGGAGATCCTGTCCCCCAGATCTTGGCTTCGCGATGGCGGCGGCTCTGGCAGGTTTCTGTGGGTTTCGTCAATTGGTATCGGGTTTTCTGATCCAGGGGCTTTATATAGGCGAAGAGGCGGCGCAGGAAGGTCGAAGGGGGGTCCACACCCTAGGGGGGCGCGCCCCCCCCCCTTGGCCGCGCCGGGGTAGGGTTTGGTGGCCCTGCCTCCCTTCTCTGGCGGTTCTCGTGTGTTCTGGATGCTTCCGGGTAAAATAGGAACTTTGGCGTTGATTTCGTCCGATTCCGAGAATATTTCGTTACTAGGATTTCTGAAACCAAAAACAGCAGAAAACAGGAACCGGCACTTCGGCATCTTGTTAATAGGTTAGTTCCGTAAAATGCACGAATATGACATAAAGTGTGCATAAAACATGTAGATAACATCAATAATGTGGCATGGAACACAAGAAATTATCGATACGTTGGAGACGTATCAGCATCCCCAAGCTTAGTTCTCGCTCGTCTCGAGCGGAGTAAAACGATAACAAAGATAATTTCTGGAGTGACATGCCATCATAATCTTGATCATACTATTTGTAAAGCATATGTAGTGAATGCAGCGATCAAAACAATGTGTATGACATGAGTAAACAAGTCGAATCATATAGCAAAGACTTTTCATGAATAGCACTTCAAGACAAGCATCAATAAGTCTTGCATAAGAGTTAACTCATAAAGCAATAATTCAAAGTAAAAGCATTGAAGCAACACAAAAGAAGATTAAGTTTCAGCGGTTGCTTTCAACTTGTAACATGTATATCTCATGGATAATTGTCAATGCAAAGCAATATAACAAATGCAATATGCAAATATGTAAGAATCAATGCACAGTTCACACAAGTGTTTGCTTCTTGAGATGGAGAGAAATATGTGAACTGACTCAACATTGAAAGTAAAAGAATGGTCCTCATAGAGGAAAAGCATCGATTGCTATATTTGTGCTAGAGCTTTGATTTTGAAAACATAAAGAGAGCATAAAAGTAAAGTTTTGAGAGGTGTATGTTGTTGTCAACGAATGGTAGCGGGTACTCTAACCCCCTTGCCAGACAAACCTTCAAAGAGCGGCTCCCATTTTATTTTATTTTTGGATGGCACTCCTTCCAACCTTTCTTTCACAAACCATGGCTAACCGAATCCTCGGGTGCCTGCCAACAATCTCATACCATGAAGGAGTACCTTTTTATTTTAGTTTTATTATGATGACACTCCTCCCAACCTTTGCTTACACAAGCCATGGCTAACCGAATCCTTCGGGTGCCGTCCAACAATCACATACCATGGAGGAGTGTCTATTTTTAGTTTGTTAATTTGGGACTGGGAATCCCATTGCCAGCTCTTTTCGCAAAATTATTGGATAAGCGGATGAAGCCACTAGTCCATTGGTGAAAGTTGCCCAACAAGATTGAAAGATAAACACCACATACTTCCTCATGAGCTATAAAACATTGACACAAATAAGAGGTAATAAATTTTGAATTGTTTAAAGGTAGCACTCAAGCAATTTACTTTGGAATGGCGGAGAAATACCATGTAGTAGGTAGGTATGGTGGACACAAATGGCATAGTGTTGGCTCAAGTATTTTGGATGCATGAGAAGTATTCCCTCTCGATACAAGGTTTAGGCTAGCAAGGCTTATTTGAAACAAACACAAGGATGAACCGGTGCAGCAAAACTCACATAAAAGACATATTGAAAACATTATAAGACTCTACATCGTCTTCCTTGTTGTTCAAAACTCAATACTAGAAATTATCTAGACTTTAGAGAGACCAATTATGCAAACCAAATTTTAGCATGCTCTATGTATTCTTCACTAATAGGTGCAAAGTATATGATGCAAGAGCTTAAACATGAGCACAACAATTGCCAAGTATCACATTACCCAAGACATTATAGCAATTACTACATGTATCATTTTCCAATTCCAACCATATAACAATTTAACGAAGAGGAAACTTCGCCATGAATATTATGAGCTAAGAACACATGTGTTCATATGAACCAGCGGAGCGTGTCTCTCTCCCACACAAGCATGATGTAATCCAATTTATTCAAACAAAAACAAAAACAAAAGCACACAGACGCTCCAAGTAAAGCACATAAGATGTGGCCGAATAAAAATATAGTTTCTGGGGAGGAACTCGATAATGTTGTCGATGAAGAAGGGGATGCCTTGGGCATCCCCAAGCTTAGACGCTTGAGTCTTCTTGATATATGCAGGGGTGAACCACCGGGTGCATCCCCAAGCTTAGAGCTTTCACTCTCCTTGATCATAGTATATCATCCTCCTCTCTTGATCCTTGAAAACTTCCTCCACACCAAACTCGAAACAACTCATTAGAGGGTTAGTGCACAATATAAATTGACATATTCAGAGGTGACACAATCATTCTTAACACTTCTGGACATTGCATAATGCTACTGGACATTAGTGGATCAAAGAAATTCATCCAACATAGCGAAAGAGG
>NC_061512.1:152297501-152364660 GCF_022539505.1 Lolium rigidum | reverse complement strand
GGAGGGATCGCAGGATCTCAGACTTTAAGGCTGTGGTTAGATTTATCTTAATTACTTTCTTGTAGTTGCGGATGCTTGCAAGGGGTATAATCACAAGTATGTATTAGTCCTAGGAAGGGCGGTACATTAGCATAGGTTCACCCACACAACACTTACCAAAACAATGAAGATTAATTAGCCGTATGTAGCGAAAGCACTAGACTAAAATCCCGTGTGTCCTCGAGAACGTTTGGTCATTATAAGTAAACAAACCGGCTTGTCCTTTGTGCTAAAAAGGATCGGGCCACTCGCTGCAATTGTTACTCTCGCACTTTACTTACTCATACTTTATTCATCTATTACATCAAAACCCCCTGAATACTTGTCTGTGAGCATTTACAGTGAATCCTTCATCGAAACTGCTTGTCGACACCTTCTGCTCCTCGTTGGGATCGACATTCTTACTTATCGAAGATACTGCGATACACCCCCTATACTTGTGGGTCATCAGGGGCCTCTCCTCCGATGAGGAGTATGAAGCGAAGGACGACACCTCCTCCGCCGAGTACCCGCCGGTGAAGCGCTTCCGCGCCGGGTCGGAGGACGATGACGACGACGAAGACGAAGAAGAAACCGCTGCCGACCGCTTCAGCAGCAGCGATGAAGACATTGCCGGCAGCAGCGCCGATAGCGGCGAGGACGGCGACGACGAGGGCAGCGACGGCCCCTAGACTAGGGACTACTAGAATAGGACTAGTAGTAGTACATTAGGCAGTAAACTCTTCTTGTAAAAATCCCCTTTTAATCAATGAAGAAGGATTCCACGTTTGATTTTTCCGATTATCAAAATAGATCAATGCTCAAAGAACCGATGGCAACACATCGGTCTTTTACCAAAAACGCCAGCAAGGCTAGCCCCCAAATTCAAACGGTGACCTGATGCCTGCTTGTGACAGTTGTACCTCTAGAGTCGATGGCTGCGCATCGGCTTTTTAGTTCTAAAGTCGATGTCAGTGCATCGGCTGTGCTTTGCATATTCTTTAAAAAAAATTACTGGCCGATTTCATGCATCGTCCCCCATATTTCACTGTCCGTCATCCCACATACCCGGGAAATATTTCTTGAGATGCTGACCATTGACAGCCACTGGGAATTTCACCCCGCTCAGCTCCTCGAGCATGTATGCGTTACCCTTTAAAACTTGGTCGACCCTGTACGGCCCATGCCAATTTGGAGACCATTTACCATACACTTTATTCTTAGTCCCCAATGGAAATACAGCTTCCCATACCAGATCACCAACGTGGAACTCCTTTGGTCTCACCTTCTTATTATATGCGCGAGCTACCTTGGCTTTGTTCTCTTTAATTTTCTCAAGCGACCAAAGTCTAAGTTCCGTTAGATCCTCAATGCTATCACTCATCAGGGCTGCATATTCTTCAGTCGTTAAGTCATTCTGAAACGTAACACGTCTCGACCCAGCCGTGATTTCCCAGGGCAACACGGCTTCTTGTCCATAGACCAGATGGTATGGCGAGGCTTTTATCGCTCCATGACATGACATACGATAAGCCCACAAAGCCTCTGACAATACCTCGTGCCAACGTCTAGGGTGCTCGTCGACTTTCCTCTTAATTAGCTTGATAAGGCTCTGGTTGGACGCTTCAGCTTGCCCATTTGCTTGAGCATAGTATGGGGACGATCGGATCAACTTAATTCCCATGTCCTCGCAGAACTCTCTAAACTCACGAGAAATGAAGACCGAACCTCCATCGGTCGTGATAGTCTGGGGAATCCCGAACCTGTGAATGACATGTTCTTTCACAAAATTGATAACATCGGCCAATGCTACTGACTTCATAGGGACGGCCTCCACCCATTTAGTAAAATAATCTGTGATGGCCAAAATCCACACATGGCCTTTGCTCGATGGAGGATTAATTTTGCCGATCATATCCATGCCCCAACCTCGAAATGGCCAAGGGTTGATGATGCGGTTCATTGCTGATGCGGGTACCATCTGAATTTTCCCAAACTTCTGACATGCTTGCCACCCTTTATAGTAATTAAAACAATCCTCAAGCATGGTGGGCCAATAAAACCCCGATCGCCTGATCAACCATTTCATCTTATGAGTCGATTGATGAGTTCCACTGGCGCCTTCGTGTACCTCGTGTAGGAGCCGATTTGACTCGGCTGGTCCCAGACATCTGAGAAGTAACCCTTCCAAAGTCCTGTAGAACATGTCATCTCCAATAAGGACATACTTCATGGCCTTGTACCTTATCCGTTTAGGTGCCCCCCGAGCCGAATCTTTCAAGTAATTGAAGATATCGGGTCTCCAGTCATCCGGTTCCATGAACTGTACCTGGACATCGGCTCCACCTGCTATGTCCTTGTAGCCTGACGCCATCTGTGCGAGATCGTTCGCCTCGGTATTCTGCGACCTCGGGATCCAGTTGAAGTTTATGTACCTAAATTGTGCCATCAGCTCACGGCATTGCATCCATAATGGGAAGAGCGACTCGCTCTCACATTTGTATTCTTCCGTGAGCTGGGAAATCACCAACTTTGAGTCTCCAAAAAGTTCCACTGGCTTCGCCCCGGCTTCAATAAGCAACTCCATCCCCTTGCGTATTGCTTCATACTCGCCGACATTGTTGGTGCAAGGGGTAGATAGCCTGATGGAGAAGGAATAGGTTGCCCCCGGGCGACACGAGTAGAATGCCGATGCCGCAACCATCATCACAAGCCGATCCATCGAAAAACATGGCCCATGCACGTACGACACGGTGCTGCTATATCGGTGTTGATTCGTTCAGCAATAAGATCGGCCAACGCCTATCCCTTGATCGCTTTCGCAGGTTGATACCGGAGATCAAATTCTGATAATGCAAACATCCACTTACCGAGTCGGCCTTTCAACACAGGAGCCGACAGCATGTGTTTGATGACATCTGATTTGCATATGATGACAATTTCTGCTATCAGAAAGATGTGATGAAGCTTGGTGCAGGTAAAAAATAGGCAGAGGCACAACTTCTCGATCTCAGGGTACTTAGTCTCTGCATCCAACATCCTTCTGCTGCGGTAGAAAGCGACTCTTTCCGGACCATCATAGACTTGCACCACCACTCGAGGCGATGGAAGTGTCGCCTACCGACAGGTAAATATAGAATGGTCCTGTCTTGTCGGGGCGGAACCAACACGGGTGGCTTCGTTAGATATTCTTTAATCTCGTCAAACGCTCGCTGTTGCTCTGCGCCCAAGTGAAACTCCTCATCAGGTTTAATTTTTACTAATCCCATGAACAGCTCGATTCGCCCTGACAGATTAGAGATGAACCTTCTGACGAAGTTGATTTTGCCGATGAGACACTGGAATTCCTTCTTCGTGGTAGGTGGCTTCATTGTTCGTACTGCCTCCTGACTTTTCAGGCCGATCTCAATTCCTCGTTCATGAACCAAGAAGCCCAAGAATTGACCGGCCGTCACACCAAAAGCACAGTTCTTTGGATTCATTCTTAGCCCGAATTTTCTAGTTCGGTCCAGGATGCGTCGCAAATCCTCCAGGTGTCCTTCTACTGAGACAGACTTGACTACCACGTCATCAATGTAAATCTCCACCAACTTGCCGATCAGATCATGAAAGATGTAATTCATGGCTCTTTGGTATGTTGCACCGAGCATTTTTCAGTCCAAATGTCATGACTACATATTCAAACAAGCCCACCGAACCTGGTACTCTGAATGCAGTCTTGTGTATATCTTCTGGAGCCATAAAAATTTGGTTGTAACCGGCATTGCCATCCATGAAACTTAAAACCTTATGACCATCGGCTGCATTGATCAATGTCTCGGCTACCGGCATTGGGTACTCATCCTTTGGAGTGGCTCGTTGAGATCCCGAAAATCTATGGCGACGCGCCATCGGCCGTCCTTTTTCTCTACAGGTACGATACTAGATATCCACTCAGCATACCTGCATGGCCCGATGAACCCGGCGCTCAACATCTTCTCGATCTCTTTCTTGACTTCTTCTAAAATTTCGGCCTTCATCTGTCGTGCTCGCTGCTGGAACGGCCGAAATCCTTTCTTAAGAGGGAGCCGATGCTCAATGATGCTCCTGTCTAACCCGGGCATTTCGTGTAATCCCGGGCAAAACAATCCGGGTATTCTTTTAACAAAGCTATCATCGGGCCCCTCGGATGCGGATCTAACTTTTTGTCGATAAATGTTGGTCGTGGCTTATCCCCAGGACCAATGTCAATCTCTTCTAGCTCATCGGCCGATGTAAACCCATACCCTAGCTTTCGGTCGCTCGCTAGATCGATGCTCGAACACAGAGCGAACGTATGGCGAGGATAATTTTGGCCGATTGCTGGAATCGGCCTCCTTTTTGATTGTATTGCTCAATGAAGGTTTACAACTTATTTGTGCTCCCCTATGGGAGGGAGTCTCCCTACTACGACTACTTGACATGCTTGAGGTGAGATCATTGCTTTTTACTGTTTGGGGCCGATCGCAGGGATCAGCCTTGCCACGTACGTCGATTGATGTTGCCCTTGCTACTCTGTCAGGCCGGTGGATAAGACCAGCCTCACCCCTTTTTTTGTAACTTCGATGCGCTCACAGCTGTCCAAACTGACTCCAGAGAGCGGCTCTTGGTCTTCCGCGTCCCAAATATTCATGCCGGCTATTGAGACCTCGATCGAGTCGTCTGCATGAACGACCTCCACTTCATCTCCATCCCATTGTATCGTGCACCGGTGCATTGTAGATGGAATGCAGCAGTTGGCGTGAATCCAATCCCTCCCTAGCAGGACAGCGTAGGTGCTTTTGCTGTCGACGATGAAGAATGACGTAGGGATGGTTTTTCGGCCTACAGTTAGATCCACGTTCAGAACGCCTTCCGTCTCTAATGCTTGGCCGTTGAATTCGTTTAGTGTGACGTTGGTTTTGATCAGATCTGCGCTAGAGCGTCCCAAACGCCGTAGCATGGAGTATGGCATTATATTGACTGCCGCTCCCGTGTCAACCAACATCTTGCCGACAGGCTGCCCGTTGATATAACCTCTTAGGTACAGGGCCTTCAGATGTTTGTAGCTCTTCTCTCGTGGTTTTTCAAAGATAACTGGCCGTGGACTGCAGTCAAACTGTGCTATCGGCACTTCTTCGGTTCCTGGAGCACGAAACTCCGACGGAAGTATGAAAACCATATTTGTGCCAGCCGATGCACTCGCATCGTCTTTTACTTGCTTGGGGCGCCATTCTTTCTTCTGTGGACAACTCTCCGCGTCCAAAGTTTGCTTAATTTTTACGGCCAGATCGGGCCGCGCTTTCCTCAACGTGTGCAGGTATTGCGCCTCGGCTTGCTCAAAGCTACGTAGCCGCTGAACCCTACGCTTTTGGGAGTGGCTGAGTCCATCAGGACACCACCTTGGCCGGTGGTATCTATCCTCTTCTTCATCTTCTGACTCCTCAAAGTCTTCCTCTTGAGATGACTCAGCTCGTCTGTTCTGAGATGGGAGAGGCCCTAGACGCTTGAAAACCGAAACTTCTCCTCGCGTCCTTCTTCTCGCTGTCTACACTCCGGGCAGTTGTCGATTGTAGGCAATCGGCTCATTCCCGAATCCCAGCGAGTTGCTTAAAGAAAGGACAGTCCCAGTGTCTATCCATGTCCTCCTGCTCTCTTGATTTCCCTTTAGCGTGGTGCTCATATCCTTCGTCGTCTCTATCATACCGACGATATCTTCCATTGTCTACGTCAGACCGACGATAACTTTCGTCTTCTCTGTCGTACTGTCGACGTCGGTCATACTGACGCTTATACTTGTTAAGGAGATGCGCGGAGAGTGGTCGTTGATATCGCACGCTTCTCACTTGTTCCTCAGTGAGGTACCGTCTGTTATCATATCGGGGCCGGTCGCGTGGGCCGGCCTCCTCCTTTTCCTTGCCACGGGAGTGACCGCTTTCTTCTTTATCCTTGCAATGGTGGTATACAGGCCCTTCCATGTTGACATCGAATGAGAAATCTAGCCGACGCCTCGCGGAGTGATTGAGTTCCACCATGTTGACGCCAGGAAACGGGTGCGTGTCCACTTTCATGGCAAACTGGCCGAGGATCAAACGGCCTTGTTCTATCGCTGCTTGGATCTGCCGACGCAACTCTTTGCAGTCATTGGTGATATGGGTGAATGAATGATGCCACTTGAAGTACGGTCTGCCGTTCATTTCTTGCGCCATAGGGATTTTATGGCCTTCGGGTAACTTCAGCTATTTTTCCTTAAGCAATAAGTCGAAAATCTGCTCAGCTTTGCTTACATCGAAATCAAACCCTTTTGCAGGCCCTTGTGGTTTCACCCATTTGCAGGACACGGGAACTGCCCCCCGAGTCCATTCAGCCACGGCTACTTCCTGGTCTCTTGGAGAATCCTCAACTTCTTCCGTCTCGACCAGGCCTATCGGACGCTTGAACTTGTCTTGGTACAGTTCTGGGTGGCGCTGCTCATACAATGTTAATTTCTGGACCATGTGCGCCAGTGAACTGTAATCTACCTGGAAAGCCAGATCCTTGATCGGCGCTGCGAGGCCCAATGCTGCCAGATCGACTGCTTCTTTCTCAGTTAAACGAGCCGAATAACATCGGTTCCTGACAGTCCTGAAACGCTGAATGTACTCCGACACCGTTTCTCCCCGCTTCTGCCGCACTTGCGCTAGATCGGAAGTGCCAACCTCGGTAGCTTCTGAGTGATATTGAACATGAAACTGCTCTTCCAGTTGCTTCCACGTCCGGACTGAGTTTGGTGGCAACGAGGTGTACCACCCAAAACCTGATGTCGTGAGAGATTGAGCAAAGAACCTTACACGTAACGGGTCTGATGTTGAAATCATGCCCAACTGTGCCAAATATCGGCTCACATGCTCAATCAAGCTAGACCCTTCTGATCCATTGAATTTTGAGAATTCAGGGAGCCGATACTTGGGTGGCAGCGGGATCAAATCATACTCGTCGGGGTACGGCTTGGAATAGCCAATTGTTTTCCTCTTCGGCAGGATGCCGAACTGGTCTCTCAAGATTGTACTGATTTGTTCCACGGTATGAGCTGCAGGGGCTGAGCTTTCATGACTAGTTTCGGTGGCATATTTAGCTAGCCACGCCTGTTTATCGGCGTCCGCACCAGAAATCCCTCCAGCCGCAATTTGGTTCGTGCGTGCCAAGTTATTGCAGTCCGGCACGTATGTGCACACGTATCCATGTGGGATTTCTTTAGGTGGCTCATACAGGAATTGGCAATCGCCAGGATCGCCTCCAACCTTGTAGACGACGTAGGCCGGTGAACCCTGCGGCTCTGGAGCTGCAAACGCGAATGGCAGCGGCGGTCTGGTCTGGAACGGTATTTCTCCCTGGTGCTTCCCCACGGCAGGCCCTGACGGAGAGTACTGATGCTTCATGATTTCCTGAACCACGTGAACCGCAATGCGCTCGAAAGAGTTCACCAGGCTCTCAGAATGATGGTGTATCGAATGAGCCACCATGTAATTGACTTCTTGGCGCATAGCTCTGTTGCGTTCCTCTAAAGGGGTAGACAGATCTACTTCGTCGAGAGCGCCTTCGGGTGAGAACCCTTTCCACCTAATGCCACGTGAACGGGTCTTCGCGAAAGAGCCGATAAGATCGGATTCGAAGACGGCTTTAATCTCATCATATTTCTTCTTGTGCTCCTCAGGCAGATCTTCGTACGTGACTAGTTCGTCCGCCATCTCAGCTGCAGATTTTGACATAGTTGCTGTAGAAGGTCCCACCGGGCGTGCCAGAATGTGTTGCCTACCAAAACCCACCGGCGAGCAGCGACGGGCAACACGGAGAGCCGGGAGGCTCCCAGGACTGCTGGTGGGCCCTGGTCCCTCGGGCGACGGCCCGCAATGCTCCGGCACACGTCCTGGCTAATGCAAGGGTGTGCCACCTGACCTATACCTGGTCAGGAAGGTGATGGATTGCTTCGATTAGTTTCCTGCATGGTAGACACATAAACATTAAATACGAGCCCGATCGGCTCTCAGGTTACCCTGTGAATCGGCTCAAAGAGCCGATTACCCCATGGTTCACGTTGGATTTACAATAACATGGTGGTCCTGCTTTATCCATATAAAGTTAAATCAATCTACGACAGTCTAGGGTTTTCACCGCATAACCGGAACATCCTACGCGTAGTTGAGCCTGGCAGATACAAAAAGATAATGGAAAACTAGTCCTAAAGAGGCCTAAAAACCAACACGAAGTCGATTCCCGGAACAATCCCTCTAGGATCAGCAAACCATACCTTTACGCACTACTGGATCATTCAACCCTTTTGCAAGGCCTAACCATGCGGATATCAAACCAATCCTTGGAGAACAAGGAACAACTATAACATATCAGATCTACTAAATAGAGATCAAGCAGGATGCTGCCCTTACACCCAAGATAGGTGCAAAGGCAGCTAGATATTGAGGGGCAGCATAGCTAAGCAAGCATATCATAAAAGTATCAACGTCAGCCCCAAAACATCTACGATAAGGGTGTTTCTCGCCATCAAAAAGGCCTCAGTACGAGCAACACCAACAACGAATAAACTGATACTGCCTAGATCGCAAGATGCGATCTAGGCAGCATGTTGCTTACCCGGAAGAAACCCTCGAAACAAGGGGTGGCGATGTGCCTAGATTGGTTTGTTGTGAACGTGATCATCCTCCTTTCTCAATAACCCTAGGTACATATTTATAGTCCGTAGACTTTCTATCTTTGGAATAAACCTAGCTGCGTCCGACTAAACTCTATCTCTTAATTCTAAACATAAAACGTAATCTACCATAAAATACAGATACACGGGCAATCTAGCCCAAACTCTCGCACAAGGCCGATCCAGAGACACTTTATATGCATGTCCTCTAAGCCCATCTCAATCACGGCCCATCTCCTGCTCTGGCTAAATTCTGGTGATAACAAGTAGATTGTATTTCAGATGTAAAGAATGGACCGGGGTCCACAGTTCACTAGTGGTGTCTCTCCCATTAGATAAATAGCATGTTGGGTGAACAAATTACAGTTGGGCAATTGACAAATAAAGAAGGCATAACAATGCACATACATATATCATGATGAGTACTATGAGATTTAATCAGGGCATTACGACAAAGTACATAGACCGCTATCCAGCATGCATCTATGCCTAAAAAGTCCACCTTCAGGTTATCATCCGAACCCCTTCCAGTATTAAGTTGCAAACAATAGACAATTGCATTAAGTATGGTGCATAATGTAATCAACACAAATATCCTTAGACAAAGCATCGATGTTTTATCCCTAGTGGCAACAGCACATCCACAACCTTAGAGGTTGCTTTCACTCCCCCAGATTCAATGGAGGCATGAACCCACTATCGAGCATAAATACTCCCTCTTGGAGTCACAAGTATCAACTTGGCCAGAGCCTCTACTAGCAACGGAGAGCATGCAAAAACATAAACAACATATATGATAGATTGATAATCAACTTAACATAGTATTCAATATTCATCGGATCCCAACAAACACAACATGTAGCATTTGATACGTCTCCGACGTATTGATAATTTCTTGTGTTCCATGCCATATTATTGATGATATCTACATGTTTTATACACACTTTATGTCATTATTATGCGTTTTCCGGAACTAACCTATTGACAAGATGCCGAAGTGCCAGTTCTCGTTTCTCGCTGTTTTTGGTTTCGAAATCCTAGTAACGAAATATTCTCGGAATTGGACGAAATCAACGCCCGGGTTCCTATTTTCACCGGAAGCATCCAGAACACCCGAGAGCCGCCGGAGGGGGGCCATGTGGGCCCCGGACTACAGGGTGGCGCGGCTCGGGCCCCGGCCGCGCCCCTATGGTGTCGTCGCCCCTTCGACCTTCCGACGCCGCCTCTTCGCCTATAAAAAGGTCCCCGACCTAAAACCTCGAGACGAAAAAGCCACGGTACGAGAAACCTTCCGGAGCCGCCGCCATCGCGAAGCCAAGATCCGGGGACAGGAGTCTCGTTCCGGCACGCTGCCGGGACGGGGAAGTGCCCCGGAAGGCTCCTCCATCGACACCACCGCCATCTCCATCAACGCTGCTTGTCTCCCATGAGGAGGGAGTAGTTCTCCATCGAGGCTCGGGGCTGTACCGGTAGCTATGTGGTTAATCTCTCTCCTAAGTGCTTCAATACAATAATCTCATGAGCTGCCTTACATGATTGAGATTCATATGATGATGCTTGTAATCTAGATGTCATTATGCTAGTCAAGTGGGTTTTACTTATGTGATCTCCGGAGACTCCTTGTCCCACGTGTGTAAAGGTGACTAGTGTGTGCACCGTGTGGGTCTCTTCGGCTATATTTCACAGAATACTTATTCAATGTATGAATGGCGTAGTGAAGTGCTTATTTATATCTCTTTATGATTGCAATGTGTTTTGTATCACAATTCATCTATGTGCTACTCTAGTGATGTTATTAAAGTAGTTTTATTCCTCCTGCACGGTGTAATGGTGACGAGTGTGTGCATCCGTGTTAGTACTTGGCGTAGGCTATGATTATGATCTCTTGTAGATTATGAAGTTAACTATTGCTATGATGGTATTGATGTGATCTATTCCTCCTACATAGTGTGCATGCTGTGTTAGTACTTGGTTTAGTCGTGTTGATCTTTCATGCACTCTAAGGTTATTTAAATATGAACATTGAATTGTGGAGCTTGTTAACTCCGGCATTGAGGGTTCGTGTAATCCTACGCAATGGTGTTCATCATCCAACAAAAGAGTGTAGAGTATGCATCTATCTATTCTGTTATGTGATCAAAGTTGAGAGTGTCACTAGTGAAAGTCTAATCCCTAGGCCTTATTCCTAAATACTGCTATCGCTGCTTGTTTACTGTTTTACTGCATTACTACTGCTACCATATTACCACCATCAACTACACGCCAGCAAGCTATTTTCTGGCGCCGTTACTACTGCTCATATTCATTCATACCACCTGTATTTCACTATCTCTTCGCCGAACTAGTGCACCTATTAGGTGTGTTGGGGACACAAGAGACTTCTTGCTTTGTGGTTGCGGGGTTGCATGAGAGGGATATCTTTGACCTCTTCCTCCCCGAGTTCGATAAACCTTGGGTGATCCACTTAAGGGAAAACTTGCTGCTATTCTACAAACCTCTCGCTCTTGGAGGCCCAACACTGTCTACAAGAATAGAAGCTCCCGTAGACATCAAGCTATTTTCCGGCGCCGTTGCTTGGGAGGAAAGGTAAAAGGTACTCACACTCCGGATCTCGGCTACTAAGCTATTTTCGCCATTGTAAGTACTCGAAGCTATTTCCTTTAGATCCTGCAATTGCATCTTTTTGTTTCTTGTTTACACTAGTTTGGCATAATGGACAAGAATGAGCTTCTTATTCTATTTCCTGATTTAAAACATGGATTGTTTGATGCGAAAATTAAAAAACCTATGAAATCTTATTTGCATGCTCGGTAGTAATATTAGTATGAACGCTTTGAACACCATTTTTGATAATGATATAGAAAGTTCTAAGCTTGGGGAAGCTGGTTTTCATGATCTTTTTAGTCCCCCAAGCATTGAGGAGAAAATTTTCTTTGATGATACTTTGCCTCCTATTTATGATGATTATAATGATAGTGGTCTTTTGGTGCCACCTACTATGGAGAGTAAATTTTGTTGTGATTATACTATGCCTCCTAGACTTGATGAGAATAATAATGATAGCTACTTTGTTGAATTTGCTCCCACTATTACTAATAAAATTGATTATGCTTATGTGGAGAGTAATAATTTTATGCATGAGACTCATGATAAGAATGCTTTATGTGATAGTTATATTGTTGAGTTTGCTCATGATGCTACTGAAAGTTATTATGAGAGAGGAAAATATGGTTGTAGAAATTTTCATGTTACTAAAATGCCTCTCTATGTGCTGAAATTTTTGAAGCTACACTTGTTTTATCTTCCTATGCTTGTCACTTTGCTCTTCATGAACTTGTTTATTTACAAGGTTCCTATGCATAGGAAGCATGTTAGACTTAAATGTTTTTTGAATTTGCTTCTTGATGCTCTCTTTTGCTTCAACTACTATTTCTTGCGAGTACATCATAAAAACTGCTGAGCCCATCTTAACGGCTATAAAGAAAGAACTTCTTGGGAGATAACCCATGTGTTATTTTGCTACAGTATTTTTGTTTTATATTTGAGTCTTGGAAGTTGTTTACTACTGTAGCAACCTCTCCTTATCTTAGTTTTGTGTTTTGTTGTACCAAGTAAAGTCTTTGATAGTAAAGTGAATACTAGATTTGGATTACTGCGCAGAAACAGATTTCTTTGCTGTCACGAATCTGGGTCTAATTCTCCGTAGGTAACTCAGAAAATTATGCCAATTTACGTGAGTGATCCTCAGATATGTACGCAACTTTCATTCAATTTGGGAATTTTCATTTGAGCAAGTCTGGTGCCTCAATAAAATCCATCTTTACGGACTGTTCTGTTTTGACAGATTCTGCTTTTTATTTCGCATTGCCTCTTTTGCTATGTTGGATGAATTTCTTTGATCCATTAATGTCCAGTAGCTTTATGCAATGTCCATAAGTGTTAAGAATGATTGTGTCACCTCTGAACATATGAATTTTTGATTATGCACTAACCCTCTAATGAGTTTGTTTCGAGTTTGGTGTGGAGGAAGTTTTCAAGGGTCAAGAGAGGAGGATGATATACTGCGATCAAGAAGAGTGAAAGCTCTAAGCTTGGGGATGCCCCGGTGGTTCACCCCTGCATATTTCAAGAAGACTCAAGCTTCTAAGCTTGGGGATGCCCAAGGCATCCCCTTCTTCATCGACAACTTATCAGGTTCCTTCTCTTGAAACTATATTTTTATTCGGTCACATCTTATGTACTTTACTTGGAGCGTCTGTGTGCTTTTATTTTTGTTTTGTTATTTTCATTCTCTGAATAAATACATGCTTGTGTGGGAGAGACACACGCTCCGCTGGTTCATATGAACACATGTGTTCTTCGCTTCATCTTTTAGTGTTCATGGCGAAGGTTAAAACTGCTTCGTTCATTTTTATATGGTTGGAAACGGAAAATGCTACATGTAGTAATTGGTATGATGTCTTGGATAATGTGATACTTGGCAATTTTTGTGCTCATGTTTAAGCTCTTGCATCATATACTTTGCACCCATTAATGAAGAAATACATAGAGCTTGCTAAAATTTGGTTTGCATAATTGGTCTCTCTAAGGTCTAGATAATTTCTAGTAAAGAGTTTGAACAACAAGGAAGACGGTGTAGAGTCTTATAATGTTTACAATATGTCTTTTATGTGAGTTTTGCTGCACCGGTTCATCCTTGTGTTTGTTTCAAATAACCTTGCTAGCCTAAACCTTGTATCGAGAGGGAATACTTCTCATGCATCCAAAATCCTTGAGCCAACCACTATGCCATTTGTGTCCACCATACCTACCTACTACATGGTATTTATCCGCCATTCCAAAGTAAATTGCTTGAGTGCTACCTTTAAAATTCCATCATTCACCTTTGCAATATATAGCTCATGGGACAAATAGTTTAAAACTATTGTGGTATTGAATATGTACTTATGCACTTTATCTCTTATTAAGTTGCTTGTTGTGCGATAACCATGTTTCTGGGGACGCCATCGACTATTCTTTGTTGAATATCATGTGAGTTGCTATGCATGTCCGTCTTGACTGAAGTAAGAGAGATCTACCACCTTTATGGTTGGAGCATACATATTGTTAGAGAAGAACATTGGGCCGCTAACTAAAGCCATGATTCATGGTGGAAGTTTCAGTCTTGGACATATATCCTCAATCTCATATGAGAATAATAATTGTTGCCACATGCTTATGCATTAAAGAGGAGTCCATTATCTCAGTTGTCCATGTTGTCCCGGTATGGATGTCTAAGTTGAGAATAATCAAAAGCGAGAAATCCAAAATACGAGCTTTCTCCTTAGACCTTTGTACAGGCGGCATGGAGGTACCCCATTGTGACACATGGTTAAAACATGTGTATTGCGATGATCCGGTAGTCCAAGCTAATTAGGACAAGGTGCGGGCACTATTAGTATACTATGCATGAGGCTTGCAACTTGTAAGATATAATTTACATAACTCATATGCTTTATTACTACCGTTGACGAAATTGTTTCATGTTTTCAAAATAAAAGCTCTAGCACAAATATAGCAATCGATGCTTTCCTCTTTGAAGGACCATTAATTCTTTTTACTTTTATGTTGAGTCAGTTCACCTATTTCTCTCCACCTCAAGAAGCAAACACTTGTGTGAACTGTGCATTGATTCTTACATACTTGCTTATTGCACTTGTTATATTGCTTTGCATTGACAATTATCCATGAGATATACATGTTACAAGTTGAAAGCAACCGCTGAAACTTAATCTTCCATTGTGTTGCTTCAATGTCTTTACTTTAAATTATTGCTTTATGAATTAACTCTTATGCAAGACTTATTGATGCCTGTCTTGAAAGTGCTATTCATGAAAAGTCATTGCTTTATGATTCAGTTGTTTACTCATGTCATTACCATTGTTTGATTGCTGCATTCATTACATATGTTTACAATATGATCAAGTTTATGATGGCATGTCACTCCAGAAATTATCTTTGTTATCGTTTACCTGCTCGGGACGAACAGGAACTAACCTTGGGGATGTTGATACGTCTCCGACGTATCGATAATTTCTTGTGTTCCATGCCATATTATTGATGATATCTACATGTTTTATACACACTTTATGTCATTATTATGCGTTTTCCGGAACTAACCTATTGACAAGATGCCGAAGTGCCAGTTCCTGTTTTCTGCTGTTTTTGGTTTCAGAAATCCTAGTAACGAAATATTCTCGGAATTGGACGAAATCAACGCCCAGGTTCCTATTTTCACCGGAAGCATCCAGAACACCCGAGAGCCGCCAGAGGGGGGCCATGTGGGCCCCAGACTACAGGGTGGTGCGGCCTGGGCCCTGGCCGCGCCCCCCTATGGTGTCGTCGCCCCTTCGACCTTCTGACGCCGCCTCTTCGCCTATAAAAAGGTCCCTGACCTAAAACCTCGAGACGAAAAAGCCACGGTACGAGAAACCTTCCAGAGCCGCCGCCATCGCGAAGCCAAGATCTGGGGGACAGGAGTCTCCGTTCCGGCACGCTGCCGGGACGGGGAAGTGCCCCTGGAAGGCTCCTCCATCGACACCACCGCCATCTCCATCAACGCTGCTGTCTCCCATGAGGAGGGAGTAGTTCTCCATCGAGGCTCGGGGCTGTACCGGTAGCTATGTGGTTAATCTCTCTCCTAAGTGCTTCAATACAATAATCTCACCTGCCTTACATGATTGAGATTCATATGATGATGCTTGTAATCTAGATGTCATTATGCTAGTCAAGTGGGTTTTACTTATGTGATCTCCGGAGACTCCTTGTCCCACGTGTGTAAAGGTGACTAGTGTGTGCACCGTGTGGATCTCTTAGGCTATATTTCACAGAATACTTATTCACTGTATGAATGGCGTAGTGAAGTGCTTATTTATATCTCTTTATGATTGCAATGTGTTTTGTATCACAATTCATCTATGTGCTACTCTAGTGATGTTATTAAAGTAGTTTTATTCCTCCTGCACGGTGTAATGGTGACAGTGTGTGCATCCGTGTTAGTACTTGGCGTAGGCTATGATTATGATCTCTTGTAGATTATGAAGTTAACTATTGCTATGATGGTATTGATGTGATCTATTCCTCCTACATAGTGTGAAGGTGACGAGTGTGCATGCTGTGTTAGTACTTGGTTTAGTCGTGTTGATCTTTCATGCACTCTAAGGTTATTTAAATATGAACATTGAATTGTGGAGCACTGTTAACTCCGGCATTGAGGGTTCGTGTAATCCTACGCAATGGTGTTCATCATCCAACAAAAGAGTGTAGAGTATGCATCTATCTATTCCGTTATGTGATCAAAGTTGAGAGTGTCACTAGTGAAAGTCTAATCCCTAGGCCTTGTTCCTAAATATCGCTATCGCTGCTTGTTTACTCGTTTTATTGCGTTACTATCGCTACCATATTACCACCATCAACTACACGCCAGACAAGCTATTTTCCGGCGCCGTTACTACTCGCTCATATTCATTCATACCACATGTATTTCACTATCTCTTCGCCGAACTAGTGCACCTATTAGGTGTGTTGGGGACACAAGAGACTTCTTGCTTTGTGGTTGCGGGGTTGCATGAGAGGGATATCTTTGACCTCTTCCTCCCTGAGTTCGATAAACCTTGGGTGATCCACTTAAGGGAAAACTTGCTGCTGTTCTAGAAACCTCTGCTCTTGGAGGCCCAACACTGTCTACAAGAATAGAAGCTCCCGTAGACATCAGCATTACAAATAGATGATCTTGATCATGATAGGCAGCTCACAAGATCTAACATGATAGCACAATGAGGAGAAGACAACCATCTAGCTATTGCTATGGACCCATAGTCCAGGGGTGAACTACTCACACATCGATCCGGAGGCGATCATGGTGATGAAGAGCCCTCCGGGAGATGATTCCCCTCTCCGGCAGGGTGCCGGAGGCGATCTCCTGAATCCCCCGAGATGGGATTGGCGGCGGCGGCATCTCTGGAAGGTTTTCCGTATCGTGGCTCTCGGTACTGGGGGTTTCGCGATGAAGGCTTTAAGTAGGCGGAAGGGCAGAGTCGGGAGAGGCACGGGGGCCCCACACGCTAGGGCCGCGCGGCCAGAGACTAGGCCGCGCAGCCCTAGTGTGTCGCCACCTCGTGGCCCCACTTCGTATCTCCCTCGGTCTTCTGTAAGCTTCGTGGAAAAATAAGACCCTGGGCGTTGATTTCGTCCAATTCCGAGAATATTTCCTTTGTAGGATTCTGAAACCAAAAACAGTAGAAAACAGCAACTGGCTCTTCGGCATCTCGTCAATAGGTTAGTGCCGGAAAATGCATAATAATGACATATAATGTGTATAAAACATGTGAGTATCATCATAAAAGTAGCATGGAACATAAGAAATTATAGATACGTTTGAGACGTATCAAGCATCCCCAAGCTTAGTTCCTACTCGCCCTCGAGTAGGTAAACGATAACAAAGATAATTTCTGAAGTGACATGCGATCATAATCTTGATCAATACTATTGTAAAGCATACGAGATGAATGCAGCGATTTGAAGCAATGGCAAAGATAATGAGTAAACAAATGAATCATATAGCAAAGACTTTTCATGAATAATACTTTCAAGACAAGCATCAATAAGACTTGCATAAGAGTTACTCATAAAGCAATAAATTCTTAGTAGAGGCATTGAAGCAACACAAAGGAAGATATAAGTTTCAGCGGTTGCTTTCGACTTCATCATATATATCTCATGGATAATTGTCAACACAAAGTAATATAACAAGTGCAATAAGTAAACATGTAAGAATCAATGCACACAGTTGACACATGTGTTTGCTTCTGAGATAGAAGGAATAGGTGAACTGACTCAACAATAAAGTAGAAGAATGGCCCTTCGCAGAGGGAAGCATGGATTACTATATTTGTGCTAGAGCTTTTCATTTTGAAAACAAGAAACAGTTTTGTCAACGGTAGTAATAAATTATATGTGTTATGTATAAGATATCCTATAAGTTGCAAGCCTCATGCATAGTATACCAATAGTGCTCGCACCTTGTCCTAATTAGCTTGGATTAACACGGATTATCATTGCATAGCATATGTTTCAACCAAGTGTCACAAAAGGGTACCTCTATGCCGCCTGTACAAAGGTCTAAGGAGAAAGCTCGTATTGGATTTCTCGCTTTTGATTATTCTCAACTTAGACATCCATACCGGGACAACATAGACAACAGATAATGGACTCCTCTTTAATGCATAAGCATTCAACAACAGATAATATTCTCATAAGAGATTGAGGATTGATTGTCCAAACTGAAACTTCCACCATGAGTCATGGCTTTAGTTAGCGGCCCAATGTTCTTCTCTAACAATATGCATACTCAAACCGTTTGATCATGAAAATCGCCCTTACTTCAGACAAGACGAACATGCATAGCAACTCACATGATATTCAACAAAGGTAATAGTTGATGGCGTCCCCAAAAACATGGTTACCGCTCAACAAGCAACTTATTAAGAAATAAGATACATAAGTACATATTCTTCACCACGATAGTTTTTAAGGCTATTTTCCCATGAGCTATATATTGCAAAGACAAAGGATAGAATTTATAAAGGTAGCACTCAAGTAATTTACTTTGGAATGGCAGAGAAATACCATGTAGTAGGTAGGTATGGTGGACACAAATGGCATAGTTTTTGGCTCAAGGATTTGGATGCACGAGAAGAATTCCTCTCAATATAAGGCTAGGCTAGCAAGGTTGTTTGGAGCAACCTCAAGTATGAAACGGTGCAGCAAAGCTTACATATGAACATATTTCAAGCATTATAAGACTTTACATCATCTCCTTGTTGTTCAAACACCTTAACCAGAAAATATCTAGACTCTAGAGAAACTAATCATGCAAACCAGATTTTAACAAGCTCTATGTAGTTCTTCATTAATGGGTGCAAAGTGCATGATGCAAGAGCTTAAACATGATCTATATGAGCACAACAATTGCCAAGTATCAAATTATTCAAGACATTATACCAATTACCACATGCAGCATTTTCTGTTTCCAACCATATAACAATGAATGAAGTAGTTCAACTTTCGCAGTGCACATTAAGAATAAAGCTAAGAACATATGTGTTCATATGAAATAGCGGAGCGTGTCTCTCTCCCAAACAAGGAATGCTAGGATCCTAATTTATTCAAACAAAAAAAAACAGACGCTCCAAGTAAAGCACATAAGATGTGATGGAATAAAAATATAGTTTCACTAGAGGTGACCTGATAAGTTGTCGATGAAGAAGGGATGCCTTGGGCATCCCCAAGCTTAGATGCTTGAGTCTTCTTAAAATATGCAGGGATGAACCACGGGGGCATCCCCAAGCTTAGACTTTTCACTTCTCTTGATCATATTGTATCATCCTCCTCTCTTGACCCTTGAAAACTTCCTCCACACCAAACTCAAAAAAATCTCATTAGAGGGTTAGTGCATAATTGAAAATTCATATATTCAGAGGTGACATAATCATTCTTAACACTTCTGGACATTGCACAAAGCTATTGAAAGTTAATGGAACAAAAAATCCATCAAACATAGCAAAACAGGCAATGCGAAATAAAGGGCAGAATCTGTCAAAACAGAACAGTCCGTAAAGACGAATTTTTTAGATGCACTGGACTTTCTCAGATGAAAATGCCCAAATTGACTGAAAGTTGCGTACATATCTGAGGATCACGCACGTAAATTGGCAGATTTTTCTAAATTTTCTACAGCAGGGGCGGCTCAATTTCGTGACAGCAAGAAATCTGTTCCTGCGCAGTAATCCAAATCTAGTATTGACTTTACTATCAAAGACTTTACTTGGCAGAACAATGAAATAAAATAAAGATAAGGAGAGGTTGCTACAGTAGTAACAACTTCCAAGACTCAAATATAAAACAAAGTGCAGAAGTCAAATAATGGGTTGTCTCCCATAAGCGCTTTTCTTTAACGCATTTCAGCTAGGTGCAGAAAGTGTGAATCAAGTATTGTCAAGAGACGAAGCATCAACATCATAATTTGTTCTAATAATAGAATCATAAGGTAACTTCATTCTCTTTCCACGGAAGTGTTCCGTACCTTTCTTAAGAGGAAATTGATATTTAATATTACCTTCCTTCATATCAATGGTAGCACCAACAGTTCGAAGAAAATGTCTTCCCAATATAATGGGACAAGATGCATTGCATTCAATATCCAAGACAACAAAATCAACGGGGACAAGGTTATTGTTAACCATAATACGAACATTATCAATCCTCCCCAAAGGTTTCTTTATAGCATGATCGGCAAGATTAACATCCAAATAACAATTTTTCAATGGTGGCAAGTCAAGCATATCATAGATTTTCTTAGGCATAACAGAAATACTTGCACCAAGATCACATAAAGCATTACAATCAAAATCATTGACCCTCATCTTAATAATGGGCTCCCAACCATCTTCTAACTTCCTAGGAATAGAAGTTTCAAGTTTTAGTTTCTCCTCTCGAGCTTTTATGAGAGCATTTGTAATATGTTTTGTAAAGGCCAAATTTATAGCACTAGCATTGGGACTTTTAGCAAGTTTTTGTAAGAACTTTATAACTTCAGAGATGTGACAATCATCAAAATTTAAACCATTATGATCTACAACAATGGGATCATTGTCCCCAATATTTTGAAAAATTTCAGCAGTTTTATCGCAAACAGTTTCAGCAGTTTTAGCAGTTTCAGGCAATTTTGCACGCTTTGCACTAGGAGTAGAAACATTGCCAACACCAATTATTTTACCATTGATAGTAGGGGGTGTAGCAACATGTGAAGCATTATCATTACTAGTGGTGGTAATAGTCCAAACTTTAGCTACATTATTCTCTTTAGCTAGTTTTTTATTTTCTTCTCTTTCCCACCTAGCATGCAATTCAGCCATCAATCTAATATTTTCATTAATTCGAACTTGGATGGCATTTTCTGTAGTAACAATTTTATTATCATTATCCTTATTAGTCATAACTTTCAATTTTAAAAGATCAACATCAGAGGCAAGACTATCAACCTTAGAAGCAAGAATATCAATTTTATCAAGCTTTTCCTCAACGATTTGTTAAAAGCAGTTTGTGTACTAATAAATTCTTTAAGCATGGCTTCAAGACCAGGGGGGTACACTCCTATTATTGTTGTAAGAATTCCCATAAGAATTACCATAACCATTACCATTAGCAGAAGGATATGGCCAATAGTTGTTACCAGAATTATTCCTATAAGCATTGTTGTTGAAATTATTACTTTTAATTAAGTTCACATCAACATGTTCTTCTTGGGCAACCAATGAAGCTAAAGGAACATTATTAGGATCAACATTAGATCTACCATTCACAAGCATAGACATAATAGCATCAATCTTATCACTCAAGGAGGAGGTTTCTTCAACAGAATTTACCTTCTTACCTTGTGGAGCTCTTTCCGTGTGCCATTCAGAGTAATTTGTCATCATATCATCAAGAAGCTTTGTTGCCATCCCCAAAGTAATGGACATAAAGTTACCTCCAGCAGCTGAATCCAATAGGTTCCGCGAAGAAAAATTCAATCCTGCATAAAAGGTTAGGATGATCATCCAAGTAGTTAGTCCATGGGTAGGGCAATTCTTCACCAAAGATTTCATTCTCTCCCATGCTTGAGCAACATGTTCATTATCCAATTGCTTGAAATTTATTATGCTACTTCTCAAAGATATAATTTTAGCGGGAGGATAATATCTACCAATAAAAGCATCCTTACATTTAGTCCATGAATCAATACTATTTCTAGGCAAAGATAGCAAACAATGTTTAGCTCTTCCTCTTAAGGAGAAAGGAAACAATTTTAATTTTATAATGTCACCATCTACATCCTTATACTTTTTCATTTCACAAAGTTCAACAAAATTATTAATATGGGCAGCAGCATCATCAGAACTAACACCAGAAAATTGCTCTCTCATAACAAGATTTAGTAAAGCAGGTTTAATTTCACAGAATTCTGCTGTAGTAGCAGGTGGAGCTATAGGTGTGCATAAGAAATCATTATTATTTGTGCTAGTGAAGTCACACAACTTAGTATTCTCAACAGTACCCATTTTAGCAGTAGTAAATAAAGCAAACTAAATAAAGTAAATGCAAGTAAGAAATTTTTTTGTGTTTTTTAATATAGAGAACAAGACAGTAAATAAAGTAAAGCTAGCAACTAATTTTTTTGTGTTTTTGATATAGAGAGAAAACAAAGCAGTAAATAAAGTAAAACAAAGCAAGACAAAAACAAAGTAAAGAGATTGGATGTGGGAGACTCCCCTTGCAGCGTGTCTTTATCTCCCCGGCAACGGCGCCAGAAAAAGAGCTTGATGGCGTGTAAGACACACGTCCGTTGGGAACCCCAAGAGGAAGGTGTGATGCGCACAACAGCAAGTTTTCCCTCAGTAAGAAACCAAGGTTATCGAACCAGTAGGAGTCAAGGAACACGTGAAGGTTGTTGGTGGCGGAGTGTAGTGCGGCGCAACACCAGGGATTCCGGCGCCAACGTGGAACCTGCACAACACAATCAAAGTACTTTGCCCCAACGTAACAGAGAGGTTGTCAATCTCACCGGCTTGTCTGTAAACAAAGGATTAGATGTATTGTGTGGAAGACGATGTTTGTTTGCGAAGAACAGTAAAGAACAATTGCAGTAGATTGTATTTCAGATGTAAAGAATGGACCGGGGTCCACAGTTCACTAGTGGTGTCTCTCCCATAAGATAAATAGCATGTTGGGTGAACAAATTACAGTTGGGCAATTGAAAAATAAAGAAGGCATAACAATGCACATACATATATCATGATGAGTACTATGAGATTTAATCAGGGCATTACGACAAAGTACATAGACCGCTATCCAGCATGCATCTATGCCTAAAAAGTCCACCTTCAGGTTATCATCCGAACCACTTCCAGTATTAAGTTGCAAACAACAGACAATTGCATTAAGTATGGTGTGTAATGTAATCAACACAAATATCCTTAGACAAAGCATCGATGTTTTATCCCTAGTGGTAACAGCACATCCACAACCTTAGAGGTTGCCGTCACTCCCCGCATTCAATGGAGGCATGAACCCACTATCGAGCATAAGTACTCCCTCTTGGAGTCACAAGTATCAACTTGGCCAGAGCCTCTACTAGCAACGGAAAGCATGCAAGAACATAAACAACATATATGATAGATTGATAATCAACTTGACATAGTATTCAATATTCATCGGATCCCAACAAACACAACATGTAGCATTACAAATAGATGATCTTGATCATGATAGGCAGCTCACAAGATCTAACATGATAGCACAATGAGGAGAAGACAACCATCTAGCTACTGCTATGGACCCATAGTCCAGGGGTGAACTACTCACACATCGATCCGGAGGCGATCATGGTGATGAAGAGCCCTCCGGGAGATGATTCCCCTGCCGGAGGCGATCTCCTGAATCCCCCGAGATGGGATTGGCGGCGGCGGCGTCTCTGGAAGGTTTTCCGTATCGTGGCTCTCGGTACTGTGGGTTTCGCGACGAAGGCTTTAAGTAGGCGGAAGGGCAGAGTCGGGAGAGGCACGGGGGCCCCACACGCTAGGGCCGCGCGGCCAGGGCCTGGGCCGCGCCGCCCTAGTGTGTCGCCACCTCGTGGCCCCACTTCGTATCTCCCTCGGTCTTCTGGAAGCTTCGTGGAAAAATAAGACCCTGGGCGTTGATTTCGTACAATTCCGAGAATATTTCCTTTGTAGGATTTCTGAAACCAAAAACAGTAGAAAACAACAACTGGCTCTTCGGTATCTCGTCAATAGGTTAGTGCCGGAAAATGCATAATAATGACATATAATGTGTATAAAACATGTGAGTATCATCATAAAAGTAGCATGGAACATAAGAAATTATAGATACGTTTGAGACGTATCACATAGCAACTCACATGATATTCAACAAAGGTGTAATAGTTGGTGGCGTCCCCAGGAACATGGTTACCGCTCAACAAGCCACTTATAAGAAATAAGATACATAGCTACATATTCTTCACCACAATAGTTTTTAAGGCTATTTTACCATGAGCTATATATTGCAAAGACAAAGAATAGAATTTTAAAGGTAGCACTCAAGTAATGTACTTTGGAATGGTAGAGAAATACCATGTAGTAGGTAGGTATGGTGGACACAAATGGCATAGTTTTTGGCTCAAGGATTTGGATGCACGAGAAGAATTCCTATCAATACAAGGCTAGGCTAGCAAGGTTGTTTGGAGCAAACTCAAGTATGAAACGGTGCAGAAAAGCTTACATATGAACATATTGCAAGCATTATAAGACTTTACATCGTCTCCTTGTTGTTCAAACACCTTAACCAGAAAATATCTAGACTCTAGAGAAACTAATCATGCAAACCAGATTTTAACAAGCTCTATGTAGTTCTTCGTTAATAGGTGCAAAGTACATGATGCAAGAGCTTAAACATGATCTATATGAGCACAACAATTGCCAAGTATCAAATTATTCAAGACATTATACCATTTACCACATGCAACATTTTCTGTTTCCAACCATATAACAATGAACGAAGCAGTTTCAACCTTCGCCATGAACATTAAAAGTAAAACTAAGAACACAAGTGTTCAAATGAACGAGCGGAGCGTGTCTCTCTCCCACACAAGCATGAATTTATTCAGAGAATGAAAATAACAAAACGAAAATAAAAGCACACAGACGCTCCAAGTAAAGTACATAAGATGTGACGGAATAAAAATATAGTTTCACTAGAGGTGACCTGATAAGTTGTTGATGAAGAAGGGGACGTCTTGGGCATCCCCAAGCTTAGACGCTTGAGTCTTCTTGAAATATGCAGGGATGAACCACGGGGGCATCCCCAAGCTTAGACTTTTCACTCTTCTTGATCATATTGTATCATCCTCCTCTCTTGACCCTTGAAAACTTCCTCCACACCAAACTCAAAACAAACTCATTAGAGGGTTAGTGCATAATTGAAAATTCATATATTCAGAGGTGACATAATCATTCTTAACACTTCTGGACATTGCACAAAGCTACTGAAAGTTAATGGAACAAAGAAATTCATTCAACACACCAAAAGAGGCAATGTGAAATAAAAGGCAGAATCTGTCAAAACAAAACAGTCCGTAAAGACGAATTTTTTAGAGGCACCAGACTTGCTCAGATGAAAATGCTCAAATTGAATGAAAGTTGCGTACATATCTGAGGATTACTCAAGTAAATTGGCAGATTTTTCTGAGTTACCTACAGAGAATACTACTCAAATTCGTGACAGCAAGAAATCTGTTTCTGCGCAGTAATCCAAATCTAGTATCATCTTTACTATCAAAGACTTTACTTGGCACAACAATGCAATAAAATAAAGATAAGGAGAGGTTGCTACAGTACTAACAACTTCCAAGACACAACAAAACAGTATCAAAATAAAACATGGGTTATCTCCCAAGAAGTGATTTCTTTATAGCCATTAAGATGGGCTCAGCAATTTTAATGATGATGCTCTCAAAAGGATGAGAGTTGAAGCAAAGAGAGCATCAAAAAGCAAGTATGAAACAAATTTAAGCCTAACCCACTTCCTATGAGAAGGAATCTTGTACACAAATAAATTCATGAGGAGCAAAGTGACAAGCATAGGAAGATAAAACACGAGTAACTTCAAGATTCTCAACATAAAGAGGGGAAACTTAATATTATTAAGATGCATATAACCATGTTTCCCTCTCTCATAATAACTTTCAGTAGCATCATTGATGAAATCCACAATATACCCATCACTTAAAACATTCTTATCATGGTTCATATGCATAAAAGTATCATTAATTTTGGCATAAGAAGAGTTCTTCTCATTAATAGTAATTGGAGCAAGATTATTATCAAGAATTTGAACATGGTAAACAAGTTGCATACTAAGGGAATTGTTTTTAGCAATCCAATCATAACTATGACAAGTTTCATAAGGATAGTTATAACCTATATCATAGCATTCTTTATAATAATCATCAAAGATTGGAGGCATAGTGTCATCATAAGAAATAGAATAGTTATCTTTCACAGTATGTTCATCTGTGACCATACCATCGTTGTTACTAGAAGGAGATGTATCAAACATATAATGATCAGTAGCAAAAGGATTTTCAAACACCTCATCCCCAATCTTAGAGCTTTCTATATCATTATGGGAGGAAGCATGGATAGTACTGATACTATGGCAATTATTAACATCATCATTTTCAGAATTAGTTTCCCAGAGATTTCCAATATCAAAAGTAGTGTGCTCTTTCAAATCATGATCACTAATGTAGGTAAAGGCCATAGGAAGATCATTGTACTCAGATTCATTATCATAATAATCATTAGGAGCAACATACTTACGGTTACCTATCATTATCTCATACACGCGGGGATATGCCGTTACCTCTTTCTCTTTATTCCCCTTCTTCTTCTTCTTCGTTCCCTTCTTCTTCTTCTTCTCTTCCTTCTCCTCGTTCCCTTCTTTAGAGGAAGAGGCTTGAAGGGAGGCTCCTCCACATAACCTGATTTATTTCCAGAAACAATAGAAGAAACTTGGGAGGATTCCTCCTTTTCATTAATAAGTTCAAAACACACAGAGGTCCTATCATATTTTGGCAAAGTGTCATCTTCTAAAATATTTTGTATGTAAGTATTTGTATGGCAATTATCAATGCAATAAGAAAAACACCCATGCAGGACATCATCAATATCAAGATCACTCATATGTAACAAAGAGATTTTTCTTGATAACTCTTCACACCACAAAAATAAAGTAAGTTCATCATGCTTGATTAGGAGTAATTTCATCATCACAATACAAATTTGCAGCACTCATGGGGTTCGAATTATCATTGGAGGAGCATTGAAAATTAAAATGACCCACTCTATGGCAAAGTTCACAAATAAAAGGATAGATGGCACAAACCTTTTTACCAAGATCATCTAGAGCCCTAGACCACTTTCTAGTTTTTTCATTCATATGATGGATACAATAGTCATCTTTGATTTGATTAATTCCACAGGGTCTATGCATTCCACAAAAATTAACATGCTTATAAGAAATAACATTTTCAGAAGTTTGGGCATGTTTATTGCAATCATTAATAACATTTTCATCCTTCATGCAAGTGTCTTTAAAAGGTTCACGATACTTATCAAAATTCTTCTTAGGCAATTCAAAATGAGAGGCAAAAGCTTTATAAAGATTTGCAACAACTTGAGAGTCAAGACCATAAGTATCACTCATATTTCGAATTTTATCAGTATCCATAAAAGTTTCAATGCATTCATAATCATAATTTATACCTGACTCTTTACCTTTGTTGTTCTCCCAATCTTCAGCGTTCTCCTCAATCCGGTCAAGAAGATCCCACCTAGCTTCAACCTCCTTGCTTGTGAAAGATCCCTCCAAACAGGCATCTAGATATATAGTCCTTGTGGTGTCCTGAAAGCCTTGCATAAAAATTATTAATAATAACATTACGGGGGAGCTCATGTATGGGACATTTGAGCATTAGTGACTTCAATCTCCCCCATGCTTGGGAAATACTCTCTCCATCACGAGGATAAAAGTTATAAATGTAATTTCTATCACTATGCACTTCATGAGGAGGATAAAATTTAGAATAAAAGAGAGGTACAATTTCCTCCCAATCAAGAGAATGACTATTCTTCAGCAATTTATACCAATGCGCCGCTTTACCAGACAGCGAAATAGAGAATATTTTCTTCCTCACTTCATCCATAGAGATACCTGCACACTTGCATAACCCGCATAATTCATCCAAATACAGTAAATGATCTCCGGGATGGATAGTTCCATCCCCTTCATAGTGGTTATCCATAACGCGTTCAATAATTTTCATGGGTATCTTGAAAGAAGTACTTTCAGTAGGTGGATTTAAAATATCACAAGCATCATTAGAGTTATCACATATGGGAGATAAAGCATTATCAGAGCAAATTTTCTCCCCTAAAATGGGAAGCTAAAAAGATAATAAAAACTAGCTTCCCCAAGCTTAGACTTCTCCATAGCATTAGCAGTAATTGCGTTCATACTAATAACATTGCTACTAGCATGCAAATAAGGTTCCATAGGTTTTTTAATTTTCGCATCAAATAATTCATGTCTTAACTCAGGAAATAGATTAAAAAGCTCATTGTTGTTTTCCATTATGCCTAACTAGTGAAAAAATAAAAACAAGAAACAAAAAGATGCAATTGCAGGATCTAAAGGAAATAGCTTCGAGCACTCACACACCGGCAACAGTGCTAGGAAATAGCTTAGTAGTCGGAGGATGTGAATACCTTTTACCTTACATCCCCGAAAACGGCGCCAGAAAATAGCTTAGTTGCCGGGGTCCGGAGTGTGAGTGCCTTTTACCTTACCTCCCCGGCAACGGCGCTAGAAAATAGCTTGATGTCTACTCACACTTCTTTTCCTGTAGACAGTGTTGGGACTCCAAGAGCAGAGGTTTGTAGAATAGTAGCAAGTTTCCCTTAAGTGAATCACCCAAGGTTTATCGAACTCAGGGAGGTAGAGGTCAAAGATATCCCTCTCAAGCAACCCTGCAATTACGATACAAGAAGTCTCTTGTGTGCCCAACACACCTAATACACTTGTCAGATGTATAGGTGCACTAGTTCGGCGAAGAGATAGTGAGATGCAAGTGATATGGATGTATATGAGTGGTAATAACAATCTGAATAAAATATGGCAGCGAGTAAACATGCAATGGAACAGTAAGTAAACGTTGCCAGAAAATAGCTTGCTGTCGTGGGAGGCAATTCTCTGTGGTGTAGCTTTTCTATTTGGAAACAAGGCCTAGGGATCATACTTTCACTAGTGGACACTCTCAACATTGCAATCATAAAGGAATATAAATAAGCACTTCACTATGCTATTCTGAATTACTCTTTGGCAAGATAACGAACACTAATTCATCATGTAGGCAAACCTTAAAGATGTATTCCCAAGTGTAACGGCCCAGGGTAGTACCCCTAATAGAATTTCTTGTTCTTTTTCTTTTGTGCATCATCATGCATATGCATCATATCATCCATGGTTTCACAAAATAAAATATAAAAAAACTATTTTTGTCAACCTTAAATATTTTTGTTTTCCCTCTCATATGGTTTTTATAATAAACCCTCCTCTTTTCTTTTCTCTAACAAAACCCTAACAAAACAAAACTATTTTATTTTGGGTCTGGTTTCAAATCATTTTACAAAATTGTTTTCAAAAGAGAGAAAAGGATTTTGAAAATAAAACAAATCCCTTGGGCCCTCTCCTCTCTCAGCCCAACCTTCCTCCCTCTCTCCCCCGGACCACCTCCTCCGGCCAAACCGAGCCCTCCTACGGGTTCCTGGTAACCGCGCCGATCTCCTGGCCTACCTATTGACCCCTGTATCGTCTTTGTTCGTTTCCTCACCGTGGTTCCCGTCCGCCTCTCCGCAGATGTTCCCCGCCGGCAGCGCTCCGGCGACCTCTTGGAATCGGCGCCACCACCTTCTTGTCCGCGCCGTCGAGACGCACACAGCGCACCCCCGCACGCTTCCAGGGACGCCCTACATCGCCCGTGCGCACCACATCTGGGCGCCGGTGATCACCGCCCGCCCGCGCACGGCATCCCCCGCGTCGAGCACGTTACGTGCGTGCAGACACGCTTTGCCAGCTCAGCCGCCAGCGTGTCCGCGGGTCCCACCGTCAGCGTCACGGGCTAGCACCCGCTCCGGTGAGAAATCCCTCCAGATCCAGATCTGGATGCTTTTGCATCCAGGCCCCTGCCAGTTTCTATTCCTCAACCCGCGGCCCTTGCGCATGTCACCTTTCTGAGAACCCCCTGCATGTCTCTAAAACTAACCCGGGGTCCCTCCCCCAAGCTGAAAATGTTTTTCGGGTCCTTTCCCAATTAAACAAAACATGTTTATCTATTTCTAAATAACTAAAACTTAATCTGTTAATAACTTTTAAATGGCAATTCGAAATGAAATATTTTATATATGAAAATTGATCAGAAAAATGTGAAGAACATTAATATGCCATCCATTCATCTGTTTGCATCTCGCATCATGTCGCGCCGTGATAATTTATGCATTTCACCTCACATATATGCGGAGTATTTCGGATTCCGAATATGGTTTTCCCCGCTCCGTTTAAATTGGAAGTAGCGCACCCCTACCATGATACGCCATGATAATCCACCCTTAAATTTGTCGGTAGAAAATGCAACTCCAACCTTAATTTGTTTGTCCGGGATTCCGATTCCGATTAAATTGGATAAGTTGCACCGCATCATCGCTGCCATGCCATGCATACCATCTTCATCATGCCGATTCTTCATCCGTAGTAGTAAGACTTGCATACGTTGTGTGTTCCAGCATTTGCTTCTTCCCGGATAGGATCGCGAAGTGGTGTTGTGAGATACGCCAAGTTCTCCGGATGTTCCTCGACAAGCTTTAACAGGCAAGCATTTCCCCTATACTCCTGCCCCTGCAGAAGTCGCTCACCTATTTTATTTTGCCTTCTCCCTAATGCTATCCTTAAGTTGCGTTCTTGTCACGTGTCCCTTCCACATGTTACCTCAAGCAGCCCATATTGCCACCACCACCTCCTATGGCTATTGTTTGGTTATCGAGTCTGCCCTTGCGAGTCGTAGTGCATGCTAGTGCTATTTTATTTCGTTACAGTTATTGTTATCTTATCGGGTTATATGTTGGAAAGAATAATGGTTACTTTAGTTGTTGATATTTGTTTAGCGGAGGCATCGGTGGGTCAGCTGCTCGTTTTGTGACGGCTCACTTGTGTTTCCTAAATATCTTAGGACCCCGAGTTCTTGTTATCTGTTCCGAGACTGAGCGCTCTAACCACACGTGGGTATGCTTACCGGGTCTCCCCTCGACCACTCGCCGGAATCTACAGCTTTGTCCAGTGGCCACAACTAGTTTGAATGTTTGTTTTGTTTCTCCCGGGCGTGCAAGCATGTTTCTTTGTGGTCAGATGATATGATGTTACTTTTGGGGAAGCCATGTTGCCTTGTAACCCCGTCGTCTCTTGCACGCTCGTAGGGTGCGGTACGTATTGCTGAAGATGGATTCACCCTGCGGGCACTGTTTCCATCCGAAAGCCGTAGACGCAAACAGCTAAGCCCGATTCGGAGCACGGCCGGACTTCGACACGGGTTAACTTAGTTAGGTGGCTTCCTGGACATTGTTGTAGTGAAGGAGAGTGCGTGTCGTGATATCCACCTGTCGTAAGTGGGTTGAGCGTGCGTGTGGGCACATTTGGGCACCCCTGCAGGGTTACAATCTTATCGATAAGCCGCGTCCGCGGTTATGGACGACTTGGAGCTGTATGACTCGATCATAGACAACTTACACCTGTTGTTTCAATACTAATAACTTGCATAGTAAGATAGAACAACTTAAATAATAACTGGTTAAAACTTGACAACCGTGTGAGTGCCTTCGCCAGTACCTCTTTGCGAAGGGGGAAAGTATCGGCTGTGTTATGTTTGCAGAGTATAGAACTGTTAGCTTATTCGCTCTCTCATCTTCTCTGATTAGACGAATGTTGTAGAGTGTCTCTATAGGTTTTTAGTGCTTGCGCGCTGCCGCTTAACCCCACCATATTGCCTATGACGTTCCTCTTGCGTCCTCTAAGTCCCCTGCGTGCCTCAAGTACAAAGGATGACTGGTTGACGAATGCTTATACGTCTTGAAGTCTTGTTAAGTACGAACCCGTACTTATTGCTGCTTCTACGGGATATAACCGGGCAGGTATGAAGATATGTTCGATGAAGAACGACGCTAGCAAGGTTACCCTTCCGGCTTGGCCTGGGCAGGGTTATGGACGCCACTGGTTATCTTCAGGACTCTTAGTCCAATTTGTATCTTGTCCGTACTCGGACGTATTCGATCTTCTGTATGATTTGGATCTTTGTATTGTATATTTGTATCTTGACTCGTTGGAGTCGCTGTTGTAATATATGTATCTTGTGGGCTCTATTGTAATCCTGTTGTAATGTTACCGCTCGTGTTAATTCCTCTGGCATCACGTGTGTGATTCGTCGCGCACGTCGTGTCGGAGGGCGTCTCTGAATCGATATCGTGCGGATTTCGGCGGGTTCGCTGGAATCCTCAGGATACCGGTTCCGGGGCGTCACAAGTTGGTATCAGAGCTCAGGTTGCGGTACCCCACTAGTCCAGCCTGTAGGATAACCTTGCCAACAGTCGTTGAGTTTAGAGTGTCAAAACCTATTTTCGGAAACATCGTTGGATAGATCTGATTAGCTCTGATTTTTCTCCTTACCCCTATTCTTTATCCTCTTACCTTTGCAAGTTTTGAGTCTCCTCTCTTATCTGAGTTCTCTGAGTTTTAGGTTCCAACCTGGGTTGGACGATCATTGCCCCTCACCTATTAGGTCCGATCTTCGGAGGATCCGACAAAAGCACATCATCGACAGCGGAACAACGACTTCTTGTTAGTGGTGTCGACCGTCTACATGGAGCAACAATTCTTGTTAGTGGTGTCGAGAAGATCAACACTTCGCCAGAAGAAGGTTCCACCTCGAGGTCGGGTGATTGTCAACAAGGTACAAGAAGACTCGATAGTTTAACCAACTCCCCCTTGGCTTGACGTGGAACCTCGGGGCGAGGTTCCTTGTTAGTGGTGTCGATTGTAACGGCCCAGGGTAGTACCCCTAATAGAATTTCTTGTTCTTTTTCTTTTGTGCATCATCATGCATATGCATCATATCATCCATGGTTTCACAAAATAAAATAAAAAAAAACTATTTTTATCAACCTTAAATATTTTTGTTTTCCCTCTCATATGGTTTTTATAATAAACCCTCCTCTTTTCTTTTCTCTAACAAAACCCTAACAAAACAAAACTATTTTATTTTGGGTCTGGTTTCAAATCATTTTACAAAATTGTTTTCAAAAGAGAGAAAAGGATTTTGAAAATAAAACAAATCCCTTGGGCCCTCTCCTCTCTCAGCCCAACCTTCCTCCCTCTCTCCCCGGACCACCTCCTCCGGCCAAACCGAGCCCTCCTACGGGTTCCTGGTAACCGCGCCGATCTCCTGGCCTACCTATTGACCCCTGTATCGTCTTTGTTCGTTTCCTCACCGTGGTTCCCGTCCGCCTCTCCGCAGATGTTCCCCACCGGCAGCGCTCCGGCGACCTCTTGGAATCGGCGCCACCACCTTCTTGTCTGCGCCGTCGAGACGCACACAGCGCACCCCCGCACGCTTCCAGGGACGCCCTACATCGCCCGTGCGCGCCACATCTGGGCGCCGGTGATCACCGCCCGCCCGCGCACGGCATCCCCCGCGTCGAGCACGTTACGTCCGTGCAGACACGCTTTGCCAGCTCAGCCGCCAGCGTGTCCGCGGGTCCCACCGTCAGCGTCACGGGCTAGCACCCGCTCCGGTGAGAAATCCCTCCAGATCCAGATCTGGATGCTTTTGCATCCAGGCCCCTGCCAGTTTCTATTCCTCAACCCGCGGCCCTTGCGCATGTCACCTTTCTGAGAACCCCCTGCATGTCTCTAAAACTAACCCGGGGTCCCTCCCCCCAGCTGAAAATGTTTTCGGGTCCTTTCCCAATTAAATAAAACATGTTTATCTATTTCTAAATAACTAAAACTTAATCTGTTAATAACTTTTAGATGGCAATTCGAAATGAAATATTTTATATATGAAAATTGATCAGAAAAATGTGAAGAACATTAATATGCCATCCATTCATCTGTTTGCATCTCGCATCATGTCGCGCCGTGATAATTTATGCATTTCACCTCACATATATGCGGAGTATTTCGGATTCCGAATATGGTTTTCCCCGCTCCGTTTAAATTGGAAGTAGCGCACCCCTACCATGATACGCCATGATAATCCACCCTTAAATTTTTCGGTGGAAAATGCAACTCCAACCTTAATTTGTTTGTCCGGGATTCCGATTCCGATTAAATTGGATAAGTTGCAGCGCATCATCGCTGCCATGCCATGCATACCATCTTCATCATGCCGATTCTTCATCCGTAGTAGTAAGACTTGCATACATTGTGTGTTCCAGCATTTGCTTCTTCCCGGATAGGATCGCGAAGTGGTGTTGTGAGATACGCCAAGTTCTCCGGATGTTCCTCGACAAGCTTTAACAGGCAAGCAAGCATTTCCCCTATACTCCTGCCCCTGCAGAAGTCGCTCACCTATTTTATTTTGCCTTCTCCCTAATGCTATCCTTAAGTTGCGTTCTTGTCACGTGTCCCTTCCACATGTTACCTCAAGCAGCCCATATTGCCACCACCACCTCCTATGGCTATTGTTTGGTTATCGAGTACTGCCCTTGCGAGTCGTAGTGCATGCTAGTGCTATTTTATTTCGTTACGATTATTGTTATCTTATCGGGTTATATGTTGGAAAGAATCATGGTTACTTTAGTTGTTGATATTTGTTTAGCGGAGGCATCGGTGGGTCAGTCTGCTCGTTTTGTGACGGCTCACTTGTGTTTCCTAAATATCTTAGGACCCCGAGTTCTTGTTATCCGTTCCGAGACCGAGCGCTCTAACCACACGTGGGTATGCTTACCGGGTCTCCCTCGACCACTGCTCGGAATCTACAGCTTTGTCCGGTGGCCACAACTAGTTTGAATGTTTGTTTTGTTTCTCCCGGGCGTGCAAGCATGTTTCTTTGTGGTCAGATGATATGATGTTACTTTTGGGGAAGCCATGTTGCCTTGTAACCCCGTCGTCTCTTGCACGCTCGTAGGGTGCGGTACGTATTGTCGAAGATGGATTCACCCTGCGGGCACTGTTTCCATCCGAAAGCCGTAGACGCAAACAGCTAAGTCCGCTTCGGAGCACGGCCGGACTTCGACACGGGTTAACTTAGTTAGGTGGCTTCCTGGACATTGTTGTAGTGAAGGAGAGTGCGTGTCGTGATATCCACCTGTCGTAAGTGGGTTGAGCGTGCGTGTGGGCACATTTGGGCACCCCTGCAGGGTTACAATCTTATCGATAAGCCGCGTCCGCGGTTATGGACGACTTGGAGCTGTATGACTCGATCATAGACAAATTACACCTGTTGTTTCAATACTAATAACTTGCATAGTAAGATAGAACAACTTAAATAATAACTGGTTAAAACTTGACAACCGTGTGAGTGCCTTCGCCAGTACCTCTTTGCGAAGGGGGAAAGTATCGGCTGTGTTATGTTTGCAGAGTATAGAACTGTTAGCTTATTCGCTCTCTCATCTTCTCTGATTAGACGAATGTTGTAGAGTGTCTCTATAGGTCTTTAGTGCTTGCGCGCTGCCGCTTAACCCCACCATATTGCCTATGACGTTCCTCTTGCGTCCTCTAAGTCCCCTGCGTGCCTCAAGTACAAAGGATGGCCGGTTGACGAATGCTTATACGTCTTGAAGTCTTGTTAAGTACGAACCCGTACTTATTGCCGCTTCTACGGGATATAACCGGGCAGGTATGAAGATATGTTCGATGAAGAACGACGCTAGCAAGGTTACCCTTCCGGCTTGGCACAGGCGGGGTTATGGACGCCATTGGTTATCTTCGGGACTCTTAGTCCAATTTGTATCTTTTCCGTACTCGGACGTATTCGATCTTACTGTATGATTTGGATCTTTGTATTGTATATTTGTATCTTGACTCGTTGGAGTCGCTTGTTGTAATATATGTATCTTGTGGGCTCTATTGTAATCCTGTTGTAATGTTACCGCTCGTGTTAATTCCTCTGGCATCATGTGTGTGATTCGTCGCGCACGTCGTGTCGGAGGGCGTCTCTGAATCGATATCGTGCGGATTTCGGCGGGTTCGCTGGAATCCTCAGGATACCGGTTCCGGGGCGTCACACCAAGTACTAATAAACACCCCACGATGTCACTGTGAGCATTCATAGGAGGTACTAACACACCACAATTTCATAGAGACATCCAACTCAAATCATAACTCGGTGAATAAGTATTCTGTGAAATATAGCCTAAGAGACCCACACGGTGCACACACTGTCACCTTTACACACGTGGGACAAGGAGTCTCTGGAGATCACATAAGTAAAATCCACTTGAATAGCATAACGACATCTGGATTACAACGCTCATCATATGGATCTAAATCATGCAAAGCAACTCATGAGATCATTGTATTGAAGTACATGGGAGAGAGATTAACCACATAGCTACCGGTACAGCCCTTAGCCTCGGGGGAGAACTACTCCCTCCTCATCATAGGAGACAGCAGCGTCGAAGGAGATGGCGGTGGTGTCGATGGAGATGCCTTCAGGGGCACTTCCCCGTCCGGCGGCGTGCGGGAACGAGAGCTTCGTCCCCGAATCTTGGCTTCACGATGGCGGCGGCTCTGGAACTTTTCTCGTGTCGTGGCTTATTCCTCTAGGGTTTTCGCGACGGAGTCCTTAAGTAGGCGGAAGGGCAGCCTCGGAGGGGCCCTTGTGGGGCCACACAATAGGGGGGCGCGCCCCACCCCTTGGCCGCGCCGCCCTGGCGTGTGGGGCCCCTGGCTCCCCTCCGGTCTCTCTCGGTGTTACGGAAGCTTCGGGAAAAATAAGGTTACGGGCGTTGATTTCGTCCAATTCGAGAATATTTCCTTACTAGGATTTACGAAACCAAAAACAACGAGAAAACGGAGCCGGCACTTCGGCATCTCGTTAATAGGTTAGTTCCGGAAAATGCATCAAAACGATATAAAGTGTGAACAAAACATGTAGGTATTGTCATAAAACTAGCATGGAACATCAGAAATTATAGATATGTTTGAGACGTATCAGTGATCTAAGCAATACAAGATGCATAAAAGGATTAACATCACATGCAATTCATATGTGATATGATATGGCCCTTTTGTCTTTGCGCCTTTGATCTTCATCTCGAAAGCACGGACATGATCTCCATCATCAACGGGCATGATCTCCGTCATCGTCGGCGAAGCGTCAAGGTCAATGGCGCCGTCTTCATGGTTGTTTGTAACGGCCCCGGGTAGCACCCCTATTAGATTTGGTTGTTCTTTTTATTTTATGCATCATCATGCATCATGCATCATATCATCCATGCTTTTAACAAATTAAAATTATTTTATAAAACCCTTCCTTGTCTTTCCTTTAAATAAAACCGTATTCTCTCCCTCTCATATTTCTTATTTTATAACTAAGCTTTCCAACAAAATAATTTTTGAATAAAATGTGTTTTGCTTTGGTTACAAATAAAGTAAATATTTTGAAAACTAATTTTGAATCTACCTCTCTCCTTTGCCTCAGATTCAAAATAGAAAAGAACTTGAATTCAAAAGGTTTCAAATAAAAAAAAACAGAAAAAGGAATTTTAAAAAGAAGAAAAACCCCTCTCCCCCTTTCCTGGGCTCCTTCCTCTTTCCTGGCCCATTCCCTTCCCTCTTCTTTTTCTTCCCGGCGGCCCAGCCTTGTCCGGCCCAGTCTTTTTCCCTTCCTGGCCCGTACCCCTTCGGAGGAGAAAAGATCTCCTGTCGCTGTCTTTCTCACGCCCGGTGCATGCTCCCTTCCCCACCGTGGTCGACGTCACCACGCACCCCGCGCCTCCACCACCACCTGCTCCCCTCTCTTTTAATCCCCCTCCAGGTCCCCAGCAAACCCTAGCCTCCTCCCTCTCGCGCCGCCGCCTCCTTCTCCCTCTCTTTTCTTCACCTCTCTGTGAGCAAACGAAACACGAGAAACCCCACAGCAACCACCCACCTCGCCATGGCGCCGTCACTACACACCATCCCCCGCTGTTCTGAGGGCACCGGCGGATCCGCCTCATCGAGCTCTACGTCGTGGTGCAAGGAATCGAGTCAATACCCCGTAAATCGAGCGCAAGGTCGTCGTTTCTCCTCCATGGCCGCCCTGCTCCGGCGTCGATTCCGGCCGCCCTCGTCCATCTCCGGCCAAACCGAGCACACCTCCGGCTTCCTCGTGTTCAGGCGCACCTCCGATGCCTCTACCTCGTCCCGGTTCGCCCCGTCCCGTCGGATCCATGCTCGGCCAGATCTTCTCCGCCATGATTTTTCTGTCCAAGATCCGCGCCTTGCTTTGGCTCAAAAGGCCGCGCACCATCAAGTTGACACCATCCGAAGTGCAGCTTAGTGGTTAGTCCCTTGATCCCTCAACCAGCAGATCTCGTGTTCAAATCCCAGTGAAGTTGAATTAAACCAACCTTTTTGTCTCCCAGATCCGCCGACGGGCTTCGATCCGGCGTCTCGCCGATTGGGCCGGCCCATGCGCGCCAAGTTTCCTCCTGCCGGCCAGGTAGCAGGCACCTCCCAGTTTTCCCTGCCTCTATTCTATTCTTTAATTTGTTTTGCAAAATCTGTTTATTTTCCTATCTTCTACACAGTAATTCAAAAGGAAAAGTGCTATATATGAAAGTTGATCAGAAAAATGAGAGGAACATGAATATGCCATCCATTCATTTGTTTGCAGCTTGCATCATGTCACGACGTGGTAGTTATGCATGACCACCTAACATATATGCGGAGTATTTTGGATTCCGAATATGGTTTTCCCCGCTCCGTTTAATTTTGAAGTAGCGCACCTCTGCTTTGTCTTGCCATGCTAATCAACATTTAACTTTGTCGGTAGAAAAACAACTAGAACCTAATAATTGTTTGTTCGGGTTCCGATCCCGCTTAATTTGGATAACATGCATTGCACCATCTATGCCATGTCATGCATACCATATCATGAGCATGCCGATTCTTTATCCGTAGTAGTAAGACTTGCATCCGTTGTTTATCCCAGCATTTGCTTCTTCCCGGATAGGATCGCGAAGTGGTGTGGTGAGATACGCCAAGTTCTCCGGATGTTCCTCGGCAAGCTTTAACAGGCAAGCATTTCCCCTATACTCCTGTCCCTGCAGGAGTCGCTCACCTATTTTATTTTGCCTTCTCCCTTATGCTATCCTTGAGTTGCGTTCTTGTCACGTGTCCCTTCCACTTGTTACCTCATGGCAGCCCATATTGCCACCACCACCTCCTACAGCTGTTGTTTGGTTATCGGGTCTGCCTTGCGAGTCGTAGTGCATGCTAGTGCTGTTTTACCTCGTTACGATTCATTGCTATCTTATCGGGTTATATGTTGGGAAGAATCATGGTTACTTTAGTTGTTGACATTTGTTTAGCGGAGGCATCGGTGGGTCGGCTGATCGTTTTATGACGGCTCACTTGTGTTTCATAAATAACTTAGGACCCGAGTTCTTGTTATACGTTCGAGACCGAGCGCTCTAACCACACGTGGGTATGCTTACGGGTCTCCCTCGACCACTGCCGGAATCTACAGCTTTGTCCAGATGGCCACAACTAGTTTGAATGTTTGTTTTGTTTCTTCCGGGCGTGCAAGCTTGTTTCTTTGTGGTCAGATGATATGATGTTACTTTTGGGGAAGCCATGTTGCCTTGTAACCCCGTTGTCTCTTGCACGCTCGTAGGATGCGGTACGTATTGCTGAAGATGGATTCACCCTGCGGGCACTTGTTTCCATCCGAAAGCCGTAGACGCAAACGGCTAAGTCCGCTCGGAGCACGGCCGGACTTCGACACGGGTTAACTTAGTTAGGTGGCTTCCTGGACATTGTTGTAGTGAAGGAGAGTGCGTGTCGTGATATCCACCTGTCGTAAGTGGGTTGAGCGTGCGTGTGGGCACATTTGGGCACCCCTGCAAGGTTACAATCTTATCGATAAGCCGCGTCCGCGGTTATGGACGACTTGGAGCTGTATGACTCGACCATAGACAACTTACACCTGTTGTTCATTAATAATAACTTGCGTAGTAAGTTAGCACAACTTCAATAATAAATGGTTAAAATTTGACAACTGTGTGAGTGCCTTTGTGAGTACCTCTTTGCGAAGGGGGAACGCATCGGCTGTGTTATGTTTGCAGAGTTTAGAACTGTTAGTTTATGCGCTCTCTCATCTTCTCTGATTAGACGAATGTTGTAGAGTGTCTATAGGTTTTTAGTGCTTGACGCGCGCCGCTTAACCCCACCATATTGCCTATGACGTTCCTCTTGCGTCCTCTAAGTCCCTGCGTGCCTCAAGTACAAAGGACGATGGTTGACGAATGCTTATACGTCTTGAAGTCTTGTTAAGTACGAACCCGTACTTATTGCTGCTTCTACGGGACATAACCGGGCAGGTATGAAGATATGTTCGATGAAGACGACGTTAGCAAGGTTACCCTTCCGGCTTGGCCTGGGCAGGGTTATGGACGCCACTGGTTATCTTGAGGACTCTTAGTCCAATTTGTATCTTGTCCGTACTCGGACGTATTTGATGTTCTGTATGATTTGGATCTGTGTATGTATCTATTTGTATCTTGACTCGTTGGAGTTGTTGTTGTAATATCTGTATCTTGTGGGCTCTATTGTAATCCTGTTGTAATGTTACCGCTAGTGTTAATTCCTTTGGCATCACGTGTGTGATTCGTCGCGCACGTCGTGTCGGAGGGCGTCTCCGAATCGATATCGTGCGGATTTCGGCGGGTTCGCTGGGATCCTCATGGTACCGGTTCCGGGGCGTCACAGTTGTTCTCCCATGTAGCAACTATTACAACTACTTTGAAATAATACTTCAACATGAAATTTAAAGACAACCATAAGGCTCCTGCCGGTTGCCACAATATAATAATGATCATCTCATACATATTCATCATCACATCATGGCCATATCGCATCACCAAAACCTGCAAAAACAAGTTAGACACCTCTAATTTGGTTTGCATATTTTACGTGGTTTAGGTTTTTCGAGTAAGATACAATCTACCTACGAACATGAACCACAACGGTGATACTAGTGTTGTCAATAGAAAGAGTAGATTGAATCTTCACTATGGTGGGAGAGACAGACACCCGCAAAGCCACTTATGCAATACAAGTTGCATGTCGAGCGTGGAGGAAATCTCAAGAACGCGGTCATGTAAAGTTAGCCCGAGCCGCTTCATCCCACCATCCCGCAAGATGCAAAGTACACGAACTAAAGGCAACAAAAGCATCAACGCCCACAAAACCATTGTGTTCTACTCGTGCAACCAATCTATGCATAGAAATAGCTCTGATACCACTGATGGGATTCGTATCATAGAAAACAAAAAAATTCCTACCGTAAGAACGAATAACAAGCCAAGATCCAATCAAGAAGATGGGAGCAACGAGAAGATCATGAGACTAACCCTCGAAGATTCCCAAAGCCTACGAGATAAGATCTCGTTGTTGCAGAAGATGATCACTTGCCGCTTTCAAAAGCGCGTAGAAGATCTTGACGGTCACACGTCGGCCAGCACCTCCGTACTCGGTCACACGTACGGTGTTGATGATGACGTCCTTCTCCCCGATCCAGCGGGCAGCAGAAGTAGTAGATCCTCCTCGGGATCCCGACAGCACGACGGCGTGGTGGCGGTGGTGGTGGAGATCTCCGGCAGGGCTTCGCCTAAGCGCTACGGGAGGTGTATGAGGAGGGGGCGGCTAGGGTTTGGGGAGAGGGGCAGCTGGGACGCCGGCCTTGCTGACTCTGGTTGGTGCGGCCAAAGAGGTGGCCACCCCCCTCCCTCTCTCCCTCATTATATAGGTGGAACCCCAAGGGTTTGTCCAAAGTCATCGAATAAGACCCGAATTCAAAAACTGCCTTATGGACAAAACCTAGAGGGACAGGGACTCTCCCCTCCCCCCTTTGTTGGCCAGCCAAGGAGGTGGAGTCCACCATGGACTCTACCCTCCCACTTGGTTGGTTGGTTAGGGTTGGTGGAGTCCAACCGGGACTCCACCTTCCATGGTGATTTCTTCCGGAAGGTTCTAGAACATTCTAGCGCCTTCCATAAATGCATCGGATTATTTCCAAACTTGGAAAGTGACTTCCTATATATGAATCTTATTCTCCGGACCATTCCGGACTTCCTCGTGATGTCCTAAATCCCATTCGAGACTCCGAACAAAATTCGAACTCCATTCCATATTCCATATCTACTTAAAACGACATCAAACCTTAAGTGTGCCACCCTACGGTTCGTGAACTATGTAGAAATGGTCGAGACCCCTCTCCGACCAATAACCAATAGCGGGATCTAGAGATCCATAATGGCTCCCACATATTCAACGATAACTTAGTGATCGATTGAACCATTTACATACGATACCGATTCCCTTTGTCACGCGATATTTTACTTGTCCAAGGTTTGATCATCGGTATCTCCATACCTTGTTCAACCTCGTATCCGACAAGTACTCTTTACTACATGCCGTGGCATATCATCTCTTGTGAACCAGTCACATGCTTGCAAGCTAATCAAATGACATTCCACCGAGAGGGCCCAGAGTATATCTATCCGTCATCGGGATGGACAAATCCCACTCTTGATCCATATGCCTCAACTCATACTTCCCGAATACTTAATCCCACCTTTATAACCACCCATTTACGCAGTGGCATTTGATGTAATCAAAGTACCCTTCCGGTATAAGTGATTTACATGATCTCATGGTCGAAGGACTAGGTAACTATGTATCGAAAGTTTATAGCAAATTGAACTTAATGACGTGATCTTATGCTACGCTTAATTGGGTGTGTCCATTATATCATTCATCTAATGACATAACCTTATCATTAATAACATCCAATGTTCATGATCATGAAACTATGATCATCTATTAACAACAAGCTAGTTATACAAGAGGCTTACTAGGGACTCCTTGTTTTTCACATAAAACACATGTATCAATGTTTCGGTTAATACAATTATAGCATGGTATGCAAACATTTATCATAAACACAAAGATATATAATAACCACTTTATTATTGCCTCTTGGGAATATCTCCAACAGTTCAAGTGTACATCGACGACGTCGTCATAACCACAAAACAAGGATTATCTTTGATTGATGATCTTTGAGAAACCTTCGACAACCTCGACAAGTTTCGCCTCAAGTTAAACCCGATGAAATGTTCCTTCGGTGTCCCTGCGGGAGAACTCCTCGGATACTTAGTATCGGCTAGAGGAATTGAGGCGAACCCTGAGAAAATACAAGCCATCGTGACAATGAGGAAACCCACGAAGCTCAAGGAGACACAGCAGCTGCCAGGACGTATCGCAGCTTTGAGCAGGTTTGTCGCTAGGCTAGGAGAAAAAGCGCTGCCCTTCTACGCGATCATCAAGCAAGGAGAAAAGTTTGAGTGGAACGAAGAAGCAGACAATCTCGACACCCCCAATACTGGTGGCTCCAAAGGGAAAAAGAACCTCTCCTATTGTATATCGCGACTACACCTCAGGTGGTCAGCACAGTCCTTGTGGTAGAAAGGGAAGAAGAAGGAAAACTTCATGGAGTTCAAAGGCCGGTATACTTCATCAGTGATGTTTTATCGCCATCAAAACAGCGTTACCCGCATTATCAAAAGTTAGCATATGGAGTGTTTACGACTGCAAGAAACTTGCGACACTATTTCTCGGCACATCCGATAATAGTGGTCAACAAGGCGCCTCTATCAAACATCCTAAACAATCCAGAAGCTACAGGCCGTGTCTCTCTTTGGGGAATAGAGCTTTCCCCTCGGGACATCATGTATGAAAAACGAAACGCAATAAATTCGCAAATTCTACCAGATTTCGTCGCGGAGTGGATGGAGCTGCAAAACACGGGACCCCCTGATCTGTCGAGTACCTGGCAGATGAACTTCGACGGGTCCTAGAGATTAGAAGGAGCTGGAGCAGGCGTGATACTGGTGTCACCCCAAGGCGACAAAATGAAATATATATTGCAGATGACATTCCCCAATGCATCAAATAATGAGGAAGAATATGAAGCACTCATATATGGGATGAACATGGCAAAGGCGTGCGGCGCGACTCGACTAAAAATCTTCGGCGACTCCCAATTGGTAGCTCAACAGGTGATGAACAAGTTTGATGCAGTCAACGACAGCATGATAGCATACAAGGAGGTATACAATGAACTCAAGAAACTCTTTGATGGATGCGAAGTAAACCATATCAGCAGACTCAGCAACGCTGAAGCCGACGTTTTGGCAAATATCGGGTCACAGTGCTTACCAATACCACCTGGCGTGTTTTGGGGGGAGATAAGCGAGAGATCAACTAAGGCGAAGAGAACACCAAAGCAGGCGAAGAAAAAGAGAAGTCTAAGAAAGACTCAGGGGCTCCAGCATATCTAGAAGCAAACGCGTCGGAAGATGAGGAGGAACCACACTAAGTTATGATGATACAATTCCTTGGATGCAGGTTTATGGCATATATCATGAGGAAAGAGATACCCGAAGATCCGGTGGAGGCAAGACGAGTCATCCGACGATCTAAAGCCTTTACTGTGGTCAAGGGAGAGCTATGCAAACGAAGCATATCAGGAGTATTGCAAAGGTGTGTTACACCCGAGGAAGGAAGAGTTACACTGAAGGATGTACACGAGGGAATATGCGGCCACCATGCAAGCAGTCGAGCAATAGCAGCCGAAGTCTTCGGGGCAGGTTTTTATTGGTTAACAGCAGTAGAAGATGCAAAAGACATAGTGCGCACCTGCGATGCGTGTCAAAGATTTGCGGCAAAGCCTCATTCTCCGGCAGCAGAGCTGATTCCGATACCATTGGCTTGGCCCTTTGCACAATGGGGTCTCGACATGGTGGGGAAGCTACACAAGGCTTGGCCAGGAGGATACGTATATTTGCTTGTGGCTGTCGACAAGTTCACCAAGTGGATCGAAGCAGTACCAGTAACTTCGGCAGATGCAACATCAGTGGTGAGCTTCATCAAGGGCATAGTCTTTCGATTCGGTTTCCCTAACAGCATAGTTACAGACAACGGCAACAATTTTACCTCCAAAGAATTCAAGGCATACTGTGCAGAGGTAGGCATCAAATTGCACTTCGCATCGGTGGCGCACCCGCAAACCAATGGCCAAGTCGAAAAAGCAAACGGCATCATCTGCAACGGTATCAAGAAACGGCTGTTAACTCCATTGGAGAAAGCTCGACACACTTGGCCAGATGAGTTGCCTAGCGTGCTATGGAGCATACGGACAACACCCAACACAGCGACGCAAGAAACTCCTTTCTTCTTGGTCCATGGAGCTGAGGCGGTACTCCCGATAGAAATAGAACATAATTCTCTGAGAGTGGCGGAATATGATGAAGAAACCTCAAGAAAGGCGCTGGAAGATGATGTCGATGCACTCAATGAAGCCAGAGATGAGGTTGTCGAGAGTCACCATGTACCAACAGAACCTGAAAAATTACCATAGTCGACGCTTGCGACCAACGTCCTTTCAAGTTGGCAACTTGGTTCTTCGACTCACTCAGGACAGCCATGAAAAATTCGAATCTCCTTGGGTAGGACCATACATCATCACCGAAGTAATTCCAGGAGTAGCATCCAGATTGAAGGACAAGAAGACAATGAAGGAAGAGCCAAACCCCTGGAGCGTGGCGTAGCTCTGGCGTTTTTACGGGTACAATACAAAATCGAGTTACATATGTAAGCACACAATGTACTGAAAAGCTCGCGAGTTTTCATACGCACTCTTTTCCTTTCAAGGCACCGAGTGGGGCTGAAAGGTTTGTAATGAGGCGGGCTCGCGATGCTGCAATGTAGTAAAAATATTGGTGATATATATCTCTCTTCATCAGGCTCGGGGGATTAAACCCGCAAAATCAACAATATATACTCGGCTCTCACAAAATATAGTTCAAAACTATTTGCCTTGGTTCACATACCTCGCGAATAATAAACAAAGATACGGCTACCGAAATACTCGGGGGCTAGAGGAAAACAAAAAACGAACAAACTTGTTTTGACTATACATGAGTCTCGCAAATAATGTTTACAGTACAAGTGACCCACAATATACAAACTTTACCCTCCAACCCAGCAGTGAACACAATAGAAAGGAAAAAAGATAACCAGCTACATCAGATCATCTATCGTTACTCTTTCACCCTCAGCAGGAGCATCCAAGACATCAGCATAGTGATAGTCATGGAAGAAAACAACATCAACCCTCAGAAGCTCTTCAATCATCTTTTTAGCAACTGGCGTAACTGCATGATTAAGCTTGTCGACGTTTCTTCTTCTATGCTTTAACTTGGAGTAGCAGACGTCGATAACCTTGTCTAGATCCAGTTTTGAGTGGCAAATCTTCAACCAGATCAATGCAAACCTGGCGCCAGCCATCAGTTGGGCTTTCACAAAGTTATGGATTTGATTGACGTTTCTGAACTTTTTCATCAACTCAGGAAGAGTTTCGGGTTGAGGATTAAGAGGAAACAAAGTGTTGTACACCATGGCCAAGGTACTAGTGCAGAACTTAAGAAATTCTCGGACTTGCGCAGCACGATCCTGGAATCGAACAATTCATCTAGTGTGATCTTTGCTAGCCCAAAAATCACTGCCATTCAGCCTCGCAAGCCGGAGAAGGACCTCAACTCGAGAGTCAGCGCATTGATCTTCAGCCACAACACCAATAAAGGAACCTAGAACCAAAAGAGAAAAGCAACATATGACAAAATATATGAGTACTGTCGAGGAAAAAGCAAGATGAAGCACAACGTACCCGCCATGTCTAGACTTGCGCCAGCCATCAGGTCAAGCATATAATTTTCTCGGGCGGTAGCCTGTAAAGCCTCGGCCACCACAGCTCCTTCAGTTCCAGAGCTTCCTGAGCCTGTTGGAGAGCAGTTTTCTCGCGTTCGGAGGATTTGCGAGATTGGTCCATGATAGTGATGGCTTGTTTTTTCATGGCTTGAAGCTGTTGTCGAAGTATAGTTAGTTCGTGTTGAATCGAGTCAGCACACGAAAAATCGTCAAAGAAAACGTCGCTAGATATCCGTTTCGAGTGAGACGCGGAAGGAGAAGCAGAGGATGGTCCACCGGCCTCAGAATAATTATCAAATACGAACTGGAAGAAAGAAATGACGATATCAATCATTCAGCAAGTATCACCTATTTTCATTAATAGTTGAAGATATTTACATAATTGGGACCCCTTACAAAAGCTGACTCCTAACGAGTCGACAAAGATAGTCACAAATCACAAGGATAGCGACAGCTACAAAGGGAAAAAGAAAAAAACAAAGGGGTAGGTTGGTCTACTTGACCTCCGGTTTGGCAGTGCTGGCAGATGCAGTAGGTTTGTGCCCCAGGAAGGCAAGGATCGTCTTCGAGTGAGGCTTTGCAGCCTTCACCAAAGTCTTCCATTTTTCCTTGTTCATCCCCTTGGGGTCGCCAACCTTCGTCCAGTTGACATCTTGGCAGCTGTTGGCAAACAAGGCAATGGTTCCCTCGACTCAAACCTTCAAGTTCTCCTACCGGTAAACCAATGCAGGATCTTCTTCGCCTCGAAAGTGATGCACAAGCTCAGAGAAAATCTTGAGTTGTGTCTGCTTAGGAAAGAAGTGAGGGAATAGTCGCTTAAACGCGGCAAGAGATTCGGAAATATTAGTGCGCGCCAGGTCGTCGTGCAGCTCGAGGATGGAAAGAGTGTCGAGAAGACGATCCTCACCACCTTCGTGTAAGGTAAAATCCTCACCCATCCTCCCTGCTGGAGCAAAGCAGAATTTCATCAATATTCAGAGAAGCAAGTAAAGATAAAACAAAGGTAGGCGAAGGAAGACACTTACTAACAAATCGTCGGTTCTGGGTCTCCAAACGATCTATGATGGCATTTTCGCGCGCGATCTGTTAAGAAAACTTGTCGCTCAGAGCATTTTCAGCTTTGTGGAGCCTTCGGCGAAGATCTTCAACAGTAGCGGCATCTCGTTCAGCTTTCTCGCGAGCCTTTTTGCTTTGTTCAAGCTTAACAGCGAACTCTTCAGCGCGTTTCTCGGCTCGATCAAGATTCTCTGAAAGGAAGGTCCAGAGGAAAAAATCAGTTCAGATACAAAATAAGTTTGCCGAGAAAAGTGGGGCACACAGAACAAAGTGGGCATTACCTCTCAGATCTTCGACGGCGTCACGAAACCCAATAAATTGGGTCCCAAGCTTGATGAGATGCTTCATCACAGGCTATAAAGAGAGCATAAGGAAAGAAGTGAGGGAAGAGGACAAACTCGACAAATGATCAAAGTTAGACTGGCAAAGCAAAATAGTGAATCACGAATAAAAAGAAGACTTACATCATCTAAAGAAGGAGTCGAGGAACCCCTCTTAACAATTGCATGGCTATCGCCAGCCCCAATCCTTTCTCTCTTCGGCGAGGGGGCTCGGGGGCTGGCTGTAGGAGTCGAGGTTTCCACGTTTTGTTGGGGAGGAGGCGAAGATTCTTCGGTAGCTCGACGTGCTTCAGAGGGAACCAAGGTGTGGGAGGTACTCGTTAGAACCATCCCATGAACCTCAGGTTCTTCTTTCTCTTCTTCTTCGCCAATGTCAACACAGAAAAATGAGTATGCCAATGAAAAAATAAGTTGAACAAGAAATAACAGTAAAGAAGCGTACGAGCTAACGGAGCCTGCATCATCGTAAGGGTTAAAGGAACCCTCTTCTTCGGGTGACGTTTCTTCGGCAACCGGGTCCGTGGGCTTGTGTAACATCCCAAGTTTTCAATAAAATAAGCAAGAGAGAGTTTCCAAGAATCCAAAAATCAGAGCCAACAAAAACTTTTTCTCATCATATAGGACTATGCATATAGCTCACCTAATTAATTATTTGAGTGTGCTTTTGCCATGATGCTTGCTTATGTGTTTACAAATACTCTAAAACCCTAACTATGATCTCTTGATCATCCAAAGACAAAGAAAAAGAAAATGGAAAAGAAATTAGAAAAATCAATTCCACATACACATATGGCCTATGCCATTTTTGCAAAACATTAACCTAGACCATTTTGGTTTGCACAATTGGTTGTAAATGGATACTAAACACTTTTTAACACTTTTGGAAACAATCAAACTCTTTTCAAATCAAATTTGAATCAAATATGAGCTCACATGTGATTATGGTCATGTGTGACAATTTCAGCATGATACCCACTTTGAGCCCCTGGTTTTTAACTTTTCCTTTCTACACTTGGCTAAATCTTTGCACCTCTTCCAAGACAACATCAAGGACAACAACTTTGCTCAAAACACTCACCTCAAACTCTGTCTCAATTTCAAATTAGAAGCAAGCCAAGTGGAGACTTTGAATCAGTTTTAAGATCATTTGCAAAATGTGATTTTGCAATTCAACTCCTTTTTGAACACCACCACCACCATTCTACTCCTTTTAATATATGTTTACAACCCACCAAAAAGATTTGCAAAATTCAAAAATTATTTTCTTTCGGGCATTTGATCGAACAACTTGCAGGCAGGGAATCCAATTGAGCCCATACTGAAATTTGGAGATGGACTTGGTCCAACCTGAGCCACCACTGCAACCCTGGAGCCTCCTCTCACTTCAGAACATCAGTGCTACCACTTGCATTCACCACTGCTGCACAAATTTGACCAAAGCTTGCCATGCCGTGGCATGGCATGCCACCCTCATGCCATCATCGTCTCTGGTCAGTTCTGGCCTGCACCACCATGCCATTTCTCTTCCTCACACTCACCTGAACCTGCCCAGGCTTTGACTCGACGAAACCCTGCATCAGAGACGCTAGAACACGCGCGCTCAGTGGCGCCCAGAACACGCCCATGCCTCGCCAGAGCGCGCATGGCGCCAACCCTGGACGCGCCAGAGCGTGACGACGCACACTGCCTCGCATCACCTCAGCCCTTCCTCTCAGCACCAGTCGACGCGCGACGGCACACTGAAGCTCCTGGACACGGCCACTTGCCCGCGGGAACGCCATGCTCGATGACCACGACTCCGATCAACCGCCGCGGTACTGCCCCTTCCCATCAAACGCGCCATCGCCACAGAGCCCCTGCGGCGCCACGATCAAGCGCGTCACTTTCGCCAGTGCAGCAGCAACCCGACGCGCCCATGACTTGCCCCTTCGCGACCTTGGAACGGCGACGACGACGATGACCCCAGCTCCGCCCCACGGCCACCTCCCGCTCCTATAAAAGGAGGGCTCCTCCCACCGAATTGAGCACACCAATCTCTTCCTCTCCTCACCACAACTCTCCTCGACACCTCAATTCCTTCGATTAGCCACTCCACTGCTCGAACTGCAAGATCACCGCCGCCGCCAGTACACGGAGCTCGCCGAAGAAGGAGACTGCCCCAGGAGACGCCACTGCTACCGTTGGCTTCCTCATCGACGAAACGGTCCCTGCGCACATCTCCGACGACCGCCGGAGCTCCGACAAGCTCGCCGACCCCTTACCGTCGTCGCCAGTAAGTCCACCTCTCTCCGGCGATGACGACGCACCTCGGCCGTCGATCTCCTTTCTAATCGCACGGCCATCCTCGCTCGTACCGTTTCGCTGGAAAAATCTCAATGACAGGTGGCCCCCACCATGTCAGCTGGCCCGCTGCGAAGCTGGGCCGGCCCATTTCCTTCCCGCACTGCACAGCCCGTTATTTCTCCCGCCAGCCCACGTTTCAAATTCAAATTTGAAAATAGAGAAATTATGCAATCTGATGCTAACTTTGAAATTTCATAGGGACAAATCTACTCGGCCAAATTTTACAAATTTTATATATTTGGAAACCCTAGAGTTTTATCTACACAATGCCACTGGCTTGAAACCTAGATCTGCTATAGAATTAAAGTGAGAAAATAAACAAGGCAGGGACTTTTCTGCCTTAGAATAATTCTTAAAAATCAACCAAAAATGCTTTTGAGTTGATTCCAACTCCTATAATTCACATTTCACTTATACTAATTGCTTCTGCAAAAATGTGCCATGCTTACTTTGAATGATCATGGCCTAGTTTAATTAAAGGACTTTATGGCTATTTCTAGTCAAAGATATTGTCCAAAACTATTAAGAAATCTTATGGGAGTGTTTCTCTCATTTAAATCTTGTCACCACAAATTCAAAATGAGGTAGAGACTCTGGTCATTTAGGTCTCATATGAATTGTTGATGATATTAAATCTTTACCATGTTAGGATTAAAAGGTATGAGGTGTTCACCTCATTTAAATCATTTTCTCAAATGATAAGTGTGAAGAGGTTGACTTTGGTCAACCTAGGTCACATATTATTCATGAGAGAAATTAAATCTTAAGAAGATAATGAGAGGAAATTATTTGTCTAAGTAATTGAAAATAACACCTAAGTTAGTATGAGAGGAAATTATTTTTCTTAAATAAGAAAAACACATCCACCAGCTTAATAGTAATGTGTGATGCTAATCTAAGTTGTGTGAACCATGTGTATGCTTAGTTTAGTAAATAAGTTTGGTATGATGATTGTGTACCCCGTATTCGTATTTTAGATGCTAGTACCGAGGAGTACCAGGAGGAGGAGGAGGTCTACTTCCAAGGAGAAGAAGACCACTTTGACCAATTCCCCAACCAAGGCAAGATAATACTCTTGCAAAGTGCAAAGCTCACCATGAGCAAGGCATTACCCATTTACTTTATGCTTATGATCCTATTTCCCAGTTTTACTTTACAAGCTTTATTTACTTTTGTTTTATGAAAGTACTTTTTGATTCATGATTCAGTTGATTAGCATTGGATTAGTACAAGAGTATCAAACTTAGCCTAGAAGCAAAGCAAGTTACTTAGCACCCCTCATACATAGATGCTAGTGCTAAATTAATAATGACTACTCTAGATGGGAACATGTGTTTGTGAAATGATGATGGTGAAAACCTTGGAATGATGAGTCATTTCCATTGAAAGATTTTGAAGGTGAATATGACATGAATTTTGACTTGGTGAATTCGTCTAAAAAACTGATGATTGAGTTGGATGCGATACCATTCCAATTTTTGAGTACCCCCACAATACCTGATTATGTGTAAGGCTTAGCTGGAAATTTATGTGTCTTAGTATGGGTTCCCTCTGAACACACATCATAGGGGTTATGCTTGAGGCGGCCTCTGATACGTCTCCAACGTATCGATAATTTCTTGTGTTCCATGCCACATTATTGATGTTATCTACATGTTATATGCACACTTTATGTCATATTCGTGCATTTTCTGGAACTAACCTATTAACAAGATGCCGAAGTGCCGGTTCTGTTTTCTGCTGTTTTTGGTTTCGAAATCCTAGTAACGAAATATTCTCGGAATCGGACGAAATCAACGCCAAAGATCTTAGAATCCCGGAAGCATCCAGAACACACCGGAGAGGTCGGAGGGGGCCACGGAGCCCACCAAACCATAGGCTGGCGCGGCCGGAGGGGGCCGCGCCGCCCTATGGTGTGGCCCCCTGTCAGCCCTCTCCGCGCCGCCTCTTCGCCTATATAAAGCCCCTGGATCGAAAACCCCGATGCGAAAAAACCACGATACGGAAAACCTTCCGAGCCGCCGCCATCGCGAAGCCAAGATCTGGGGGACAGGAGTCTCTGTTCCGGCACCCTACCGGAGCGGGGAAGTGCCCCGGAAGGCTTCTCCATCGACACCACTGCCATCTCCACCGCCATCTTCATCACCGCTGCTGCTCCCATGAGGAGGGAGTAGTTCTCCATCGAGGCTCGGGGCTGTACCGGTAGCTATGTGGTTCATCTCTCTCCTATGTGCTTCAATACAATAATCTCATGAGCTGCCTTACATGATTGAGATTCATATGATGATGCTTGTAATCTAGATGTCATTATGCTAGTCAAGTGAGTTTTACTTATGTGATCTCCGGAGACTCCTTGTCCCACGTGTGTAAAGGTGACGAGTGTGTGCACCGTGTGGGTCTCTTAGGCCATATTTCACAGAATACTTACTCAATGTTGAATGGCATAGTGAGGTGCTTATTTATATCTCTTTATGATTGCAGCATGTTTTGTATCACAATTTATCTATGTGCTACTCTAGTGATTTGTTATTAAAGTAGTTTATTCCTCCTGCATGTGTGCAAAGGTGACGATGCGTGCACCGTGTTAGTACTTGGTTTATGCTATGATCATGATCTCTTGTAGATTGCGAAGTTAACTATTGCTATGATAATATTGATGTGATCTATTCCTCCTACATATGCATGAAGGTGACGAGTGTGCATGCTATGCTAGTACTTGGTTTAGTCTTTTGATCTATCTTACACTAAAGGTTACTAAAATATGAGCATTATTGTGGAGCTTGTTAACTCCGGCATTGAGGGTTCGTGTAATCCTACGCAATGTGTTCATCATCCAACAAAAGTGTAGAGTATGCATTTATCTATTCTGTTATGTGATCAATGTTGAGAGTGTCCACTAGTGAAAGTGTAATCCCTAGGCCTTGTTCCTAAATACTGCGTTACTACTGCTGCGTTACTACTCGCTGTGTTACTACTGCTACATTACTACTGCTTGTTTACTGTCCTGGGCAAAGCACTTTTCTGGTGTCATTGCCGTTGCTACTGCTTATTCATACCACCTGTATTTCACTATCTCTTCGCCGAACTAGTGCACCTATTAGGTGTGTTGGGGACACAAGAGACTTCTTGCTTTGTGGTTGCGGGGTTGCATGAGAGGGATATCTTTGACCTCTTCCTTCCTGAGTTCGATAAACCTTGGGTATCCACTTAAGGGAAACTTGCTGCTGTTCTACAAACCTCTGCTCTTGGAGGCCCAACACTGTCTACAAGAATAGAAGCTCCCGTAGACATCAAGCACTTTTCAGGCGCTGTTGCCGGGGAGGAAAGGTAAAAAGGCTCTCATACTATGGTCTCAGGTAAAGTATTTTTCTGGCGCCGTTGTGTGTGTGCTCAAAGCTATTTCCTTTAGATCCTGCAATTGCATCTTTTTGTTTCTTGTTTACACTAGTTTGGCATAATGTACAAGAGTGAGCTTCTTATTCTATTTCCTGATTTAAAACATGGATTGTTTGATGCGAAAATTAAAAAACCTATGAAATCTTCTTTGCATGCTGGTAGTAATATTAGTATGAACGCTTTGAACACCATTGTTGACAATAATATAGAAAGTTCTAAGCTTGGGGAAGCTGGTTTTCATGATATTTGTAGTCCCCCAAGCATTGAGGAGAAAATTTTCTTTGATGATACTTTGCCTCCTATTTGTGATGATAATAATAGTGGTCTTTTGGTACAACCTACTATGGAGAGTGAATTTTGTTGTGATTATACTATGCCTCCTACACTTGATGAGAATAATAATGATAGCTACTTTGTTGAATTTGCTCCCACTACAACTAATAAAATTGATTATGCCTATGTGGAGAGTAATAATTTTATGCATGAGACTCATGATAAGAATGCTTTATGTGATAGTTATATTGTTGAGTTTTCTCATGATGCTACTGAAAGTTATTATGAGAGAGGAAAATATGGTTGTAGAAATTTTCATGTTACTAAAATGCCTCTCTATGTGCTGAAATTTTTGATGCTACACTTGTTTTATCTTCCTATGCTTGTTACTTTGCTCTTCATGAACTTGTTTATTTACAAGATTCCTATGCATAGGAAGCATGTTAGACTTAAATGTGTTTTGAATTTGCCTCTTGATGCTCTCTTTTGCTTCACATACTATTTCTTGCGAGTGCATCATTAAAACTGCTGAGCCCATCTTAACGGCCATAAAGAAAGAACTTCTTGGGAGATAACCCATGTGTTATTTTGCTACAGTACTTTGTTTTTATTTTGTGTCTTGGAAGTTGTTTACTACTGTAGCAACCTCTCCTTATCTTAGTTTTGTGTTTTGTTGTGCCAAGTAAAGTCTTTGATAGTAAAGTAAGTACTAGATTTGGATTACTGCGCAGAAACAGATTTCTTTGCTGTCACGAATCTGGGTCTAATTCTCTGTAGGTAACTCAGAAAATTATGCCAATTTACGTGAGTGATCCTCAGATATGTACGCAACTTTCATTCAATTTGAGCATTTTCATTTGAGTAAGTCTGGTGGCCTAATAAAATCCATCTTTACGGACTGTTCTGTTTTGACAGATTCTGCCTTTTATTTCGCATTGCCTCTTTTGCTATGTTGGATGAATTTCTTTGATCCATTAATGTACAGTAGCTTTATGCAATGTCCAGAAGTGTTAAGAATGATTGTGTCACCTCTGAACATGTTAATTTTTATTGTCCACTAACCCTCTAATGAGTTGTTTCGAGTTTGGTGTGGAGGAAGTTTTCAAGGGTCAAGAGAGGAGGATGATATACTACGATCAAGAAGAGTGAAAAGTCTAAGCTTGGGGATGCCCCGGTGGTTCATCCCTGCATATATCAAGAAGACTCAAGCGTCTAAGCTTGGGGATGCCCAAGGCATCCCCTTCTTCATCGACAACATTATCAGGTTCCTCCCCTGAAACTATATTTTTATTCGGTCACATCTTATGTGCTTTACTTGGAGCGTCTGTGTGCTTTTGTTTTTGTTTTTGTTTGAATAAATTGGATTACATCATGCTTGTGTGGGAGAGAGACACGCTCCGCTGGTTCATATGAACACATGTGTTCTTAGCTCATAATATTCATGGCGAAGTTTCCTCTTCGTTAAATTGTTATATGGTTGGAATTGGAAAATGATACATGTAGTAATTGCTATAAATGTCTTGGGTAATGTGATACTTGGCAATTGTTGTGCTCATGTTTAAGCTCTTGCATCATATGCTTTGCACCCATTAATGAAGAAATACATAGAGCATGCTAAAATTTGGTTTGCATATTTGGTTTCTCTAAGGTCTAGATAATTTCTAGTAAGGTGTTTGAACAACAAGGAAGACGATGTATAGTTTTATAATGCTTGTAATATGTCTTTTATGTAAGTTTTGCTGTACTAGTTCATACTTGTGTTTGTTTCAAACAACCTTGCTAGCCTAAACCTTGTATCGAGAGGGAATACTTCTCATGCATCCAAATCCTTGAGCCAAACAACACTATGCCATTTGTGTCCACCATACCTACCTACTACATGGTATTTCCTGCCATTCCAAAGTAAATTGCTTGAGTACTACCTTTAAACAATTCAAAATTTATCACCTCTGATTTGTGTCAATGTTTTATAGCTCATGAGGAAGTATGTGGTGTTTATCTTTCAATCTTGTTGGGCAACTTTCACCAATGGACTAGTGGCTTCATCCGCTTATCCAATAATTTTGCAAAAAGAGCTGGCAATGGGATTCCCGAGTCCCAAATTAATTAACAAAAATAGACACTCCTCCATGGTATGTGATTGTTGGACGGCACCCGAAGAATTCGGTTAGCCATGGCTTGTGTAAGCAAAGGTTGGGAGGAGTGTCATCATAATAAAACTAAAATAAAAAGGCACTCCTTCATGGTATGAGATTGTTGGCGGGCACCCGAGGATTCGGTTAGCCATGGTTTGTGAAAGAAAGGTTGGAAGGAGTGCCACCCAAAAATAAAATAAAATGGGAGCCGCTCTTTGAAGGTTTGTCCGGCAAGGGGGTTAGAGTACCCGCTACCATTCGTTGACAACAACATACACCTCTCAAAACTTTATTTTTATGCTCTCTTTATGTTTTCAAAATCAAAGCTCTAGCACAAATATAGCAATCGATGCTTTTCCTCTATGGAGGACCATTCTTTTACTTTCATTGTTGAGTCAGTTCACCTATTTCTCTCCATCTCAAGAAGCAAACACTTGTGTGAACTGTGCATTGATTCCTACATATTTGCATATTGCATTTGTTATATTGCTTTGCATTGACAATTATCCATGAGATATACATGTTATAAGTTGAAAGCAACCGCTGAAACTTCATCTTCCTTTGTGTTGCTTCAATACCTTTACTTTGAATTATTACTTTATGAGTTAACTCTTATGCAAGACTTATTGATGCTTGTCTTGTAGTGCTATTCATGAAAAGTCTTTGCTTTATGATTCAGTTGTTTACTCATGTCATACACATTGTTTTGATCGCTGCATTCACTACATATGCTTTACAAATAGTATGATCAAGATTATGATGGCATGTCACTCCAGAAATTATCTTTGTTATCGTTTTACCTGCTCGGGACGAGCAGAACTAAGCTAGGGGATGCTGATACGTCTCCAACGTATCGATAATTTCTTGTGTTCCATGCCACATTATTGATGTTATCTACATGTTATATGCACACTTTATGTCATATTCGTGCATTTTCTGGAACTAACCTATTAACAAGATGCCGAAGTGCCAGTTCCTGTTTTCTGCTGTTTTTGGTTTCAGAAATCCTAGTAACGAAATATTCTCGGAATCGGACGAAATCAACGCCAAAGATCTTAGAATCCCCGGAAGCATCCAGAACACACCAGAGAGGTCAGAGGGGGCCATAGGCCCACCAAACCATAGGCTGGCGCGGCCGGAGGGGGGCCGCGCCGCCTATGGTGTGGCCCCCTGTCAGCCCTCCTGCGCCGCCTCTTCGCCTATATAAAGCCCCTGGATCGAAAACCCCGATGCGAAAAAACCACGATACGGAAAACCTTCCGGAGCCGCCGCCATCGCGAAGCCAAGATCCGGGGGACAGGAGTCTCGTTCCGGCACCCTGCCGGAGCGGGGAAGTGCCCCGGAAGGCTTCTCCATCGACACCGCTGCCATCTCCACCGCCATCTTCATCACCGCTGCTGCTCCCATGAGGAGGGAGTAGTTCTCCATCGAGGCTCGGGGCTGTACCGATAGCTATGTGGTTCATCTCTCTCCTATGTGCTTCAATACAATAATCTCATGAGCTGCCTTACATGATTGAGATTCATATGATGATGCTTGTAATCTAGATGTCATTATGCTAGTCAAGTGAGTTTTACTTATGTGATCTCCGGAGACTCCTTGTCCCACGTGTGTAAAGGTGACAGTGTGTGCACCGTGTGGGTCTCTTAGGCCATGTTTCACAGAATACTTACTCAATGTTGAATGGCATAGTGAGGTGCTTAGTTATATCTCTTTATGATTGCAGCATGTTTTGTATCACAATTTATCTATGTGCTACTCTAGTGATTTGTTATTAAAGTAGTTTATTCCTCTCTGCATGTGTGCAAAGGTGACGATGCGTGCACCGTGTTAGTACTTGGTTTATGCTATGATCATGATCTCTTGTAGATTGCGAAGTTAACTATTGCTATGATAATATTGATGTGATCTATTCCTCCTACATATGCATGAAGGTGACGAGTGTGCATGCTATGCTAGTACTTGGTTTAGTCTTTTGATCTATCTTACACTAAAGGTTACTAAAATATGAGCATTATTGTGGAGCTTGTTAACTCCGGCATTGAGGGTTCGTGTAATCCTACGCAATGTGTTCATCATCCAACAAAAGTGTAGAGTATGCATTTATCTATTCTGTTATGTGATCAATGTTGAGAGTGTCCACTAGTGAAAGTGTAATCCCTAGGCCTTGTTCCTAAATACTGCGTTACTACTCGCTGCGTTACTACTGTCGTGTTACTACTTGCTACATTACTATCGCTTGTTTACTTGTCCCGGGCAAAGCACTTTTCCGGTGTCATTGCCGTTGCTACTGCTTATTCATACCACCTGTATTTCACTATCTCTTCGCCGAACTAGTGCACCTATTAGGTGTGTTGGGGACACAAGAGACTTCTTGCTTTGTGGTTGCAGGGTTGCATGAGTGGGATATCTTTGACCTCTTCCTCCCTGAGTTCGATAAACCTTGGGTATCCACTTAAGGGAAACTTGCTGCTGTTCTACAAACCTCTGCTCTTGGAGGCCCAACACTGTCTACAAGAATAGAAGCTCCCGTAGACATCAGCCTCCGTTGTTGAGAAATGATGCGAATTGAGGTGAATTTTACGGCCAAGCCCTGTGCAGTTCCCGGGTTAACAGTTGGTTTTCACCGGGAGGCCAAGCTCATGGGGAGAGGTGCCTATACTAGGGTGTGTAAGTGAAAGGTTAACGGTTGATGATCCGCGTACTGAGTTACGATTATTCGGGGTTTATCCCTGACGGATGCAATCAAATGTTGTGGCACAAGTGTGCAACCTCTGCAGAGTGTAAACCTATTCGAATAGCCGCGTCCGCGGTCATGGACAGTTGGAAAGGCCATACTGTTTCTGTCATCAGAATTTATTTCTTTTTGAACTTGAACGGTGACTTGGAATTTGAATCACAACAGAGTTGTGGGAATAACACTAATGTTCCCACTTGAGTTAGTTAGCATATGAGGAGTTTTTTACTAAAATGTTTCTAAACTAAAATTGGCTTTATGCAAATAACCTTAGAGCTTAGAACACTTTAAATAGCAATGTTAATACTTACCTTTGTATTAGTTTGCGAGTACGTAAAGTACTCACGGCCTTGTCCCTGGCTATTCAAATGGCCAAAATATGAAGCCGAGCAGCAGTACGAGGATGACAACCAGCAGGACGTCTACAGCAACTAGGAGTTCCCGACGTCGAGCGTTGGCCTGTGGACTAGAGAGTCCATTTATCTTTACGCTTCCGCTATGAACTTGTGTTTGTTCGTTGATCAATAGATCAACTATTTGTGTAATATGGATCATGTGATTCCAAGTTGTAAGACATTATGGTTTGTAATGAATGATGACTGTGATACTTAACTATTATGCCTCGCAACAACAATATTCCTGGGATTGCGATGTATGACATAATAGGCATTCGGACATAAAAATCCGGGTGTTGACAAGTTGGTATCAGAGCCATTGTTTGACCTTAGGAGACCCTAGTTAGAAATGGACGTTCTGAAAATTTAGTTTCAAAAAGGAATGAAGTATTTCTGAAAATTTAAGTCTTTGTCTTCTCTTTGAGTTCTTTGGAAAATAAGAAGTCATGATCTTCCTTAGAAATGTACTTAAAATTTTGCCACACTTGTTCACTTCTCTAACTTAATCCTTCACTTCACTTTCAGATGGAGAACGTGAACACGAAGTTTTACCAGCTCGGGAATGGGGGAAGCTTGATCTTCGAGCACGACCTCAACGCCCTGTCCGACCACCTTGGTCGCCCGCATCCGGAGTTCCACGGAGTTCAGATCATGGACCAGCCAGGAGGCGAACTGAAGTGGATCATCACTGCTGACTTGAGGGGCAAGATGGAGCCTCCCACTTCTGAGAGGATCCTCTTCTCCTTCATGGAGAGCAACTGGCTGGACAGACTTGCCCGCGCCCTTCAGGAGGGACTCGCACGCTTGTGCGGGATGAGCGGGGAGGCACTCAAGCACCCTCGCTTTTCTCACCTCGCGAGGCGTAACTCTGCTGGAGAGCCCATGGAAATGCCGCTCCACCCGGAGCTGAAGCACCATGTGGAACATCTTGTAACATCCCAAGTTTCAACAATAATAAAATCAAGAGAGAGTTTCAATTACTCAAAATTTGCAACAAACAAAAACATTTTATATGCATATAGTGTCACATATAGTTTCATGCATTTGAGTGATTTTCTTTTGTGCTATTGCCATGATGAGTGTTAGTATGATGATCAATTTTTGTTAAACCCTAAACTAAGATCACAAAACCCTAAAATGAGAAAAACAAAAGAATTGGAAAAAAATTCCAAAATCTCTCTCATACACATAAGGGCAATTTTGCAAATCTTCATATGAGGCCACCATTGCTTGCCCTATGGTTTCTAAAACTCATATATAACAAAAACAAACACAAATGCATAAAAGAAACCAGATTCAAATCAAAGGAAAATTCAAAATTCAAACACATATGATAATGGTCATATGTCACACTTTTAATTTCTTCCCTACTTTGCACCTCTTTATCTCTCAAATCCTAAACTAAACTTAGCCAACCAATTCCATGTCATCCAAGACCATGTCTAGGTGATTAACTTTCATGTTGACCACCATGGCTAGAGTTGACTAGGTTGACCAGAATTAATGTGCAAAGATGGAACCCGAGAGTGAAAACAAGATGACCCCAAATTTGAATTGTTGCAAATCTTTTCCAAATTGAACCCCACCACCACCAAACTAACCTATAATTAATATGTTTGAGTTCCACCAAAAAGATTTTCGAAATTCAAATTCAAAGTTCATGCGGCCATATGATCGAACACTTGGCAGGCATAGTTCCAGATTTGTGTTCCATGCTATTACACAATGGATTTTGGCCTAAACCGATTCTATCTCGTGATCATTAGCTCCCTCTATGATCCCTGCATCTAGCTCAGTACTTGCCTTGGTCGTTTAAAGTGGAGAAAAACCCTAAACTATTCCATGCCATGCACACCCGGCCACCTTTGGCATCCCTCTCTCTGGCCTCCCTCTCAACCTTTCTCCTTGTCCTGGAGCATCTTCGCAGCTCAAGGACACCGACGGTACCCAGCCCCAGCTCGCCAACGCAAGGCATTGGCCAGAACGCGCGCGCCCAAAGCATGCCAGTACATGCCAGCCAGCGTGGTGATCACGCTCTGGAACGCGCCAGTACGTCGCGCGCTCGATCGCCTCCGTCCTCCCCCTGCATCCCTATGCCTGCGTCGAGCATCTCCTCCCCGCCCTCTACCACCTAGACACACTCGAGCGACTGCGGCTGCCTCGTCACCGTCCTCCTCGCCGGAGAAGTACCGCGGGTACTGCAATGATCACCGCCCGCGCTTGAGCGATCCCGTCTCCCTTTTCTCTGCCCCGCTGCAAGTTGAGCATCGCCAGGACAATGCCTAGCCATAGCCGTCCTTCACTTGCCCCTTCGATCGCCAGAAGCGTCGCGCCATGGCCGCTCCTCCACAGCACCCCGCGGCACCCCTCGACCCTATAAATAGAGCCACTCCCAGCACGCTCTCTTCACACCACTCGACTCCCCTCTCACCACTGATCCTCCTCACCACCATAGCTCGTCCAATTACTGCCGGAGGCGCCTCAATTGCAAGATCGGAGCCGCCGGAGCCAGGACATCGACGCCGTTGATCCACGCCGCCCCAAGCCTCGCCACTGCTACCAGACGCTTCCTCACCGTCGACAACATCGCCTCGCCACCAGCAGAACCCCGCGGGAACGCCGGTAAGGCCTTCGACCCCTACCCTCGCTGCCAGTGAACCCATCGCTCGTCGGAGAAGACGACGACTGCTGGCCGTCGATCCATCCCCTAATCCAACGCCTCTCAGCGCGCGTACCGCTTCGGCGTTTAAATAGTCGCTGACAGGTGGTCCCCACCTCGTCAGGCGGCCCACTCGCAAGGCGCGTTGCTGGGCCGTAACGCTTCGTTTAAATCTTGGGCCCGTAGGCTTTTCCCGCGCGGCCCAGTTAGTTCAAATTTTCGTTTAATTCGTTTTATTACAAATGCTTACTGATGCAAATTTCAAATTTGAATAGTTTGAAATCTACCAAACCAAATCTAGCAAACTTTATACCGTTGGAAAGCCAACGAAATTATCTATCCAATGCCACTGGTCCCATCTTTAATTTCGTAGTAGAATTAAAATGCTAAAAATAACAAGTCAGGGATTTTTGCAACTTGAAACTTAATTTAAAATTCAACCAAAATTGATTTTGAGATGATTCCAACTCTCATAAATCAAAATTGATGTTCTTTAATTGTTTATGCAATAATATAGCCAAGTTGTTTGCATGATCATGTACTGGATCAAAATAATGGTTAAATAGCCATTTCTAGTGCATTTCAAATTATGGAATTTGAATATTATAAATAGTATGAGAGCTACTCTCTCATTTAAATCTTGATCCTAAGTAATCCAACCAGAGGAAATGACCCTAGGCCAATGAACCTCTGATTTGTATTACTTAGAGATTTTAATACATTTAAATGGTGGTATTAAATTCTGTGAAGTATAACACTTCATTTAAATTATACTCCCATATAATAGATGTGGAATGTTGACCTTGGTCAACTTATATTTCATACCTTATTATTATGTGCGGAGATTAAATTTTGATAGGATTTAATGAGAGGAAATTATTTTGTCTAAAGATTTAAAATAGCAAATCAAATAAATACTTAATGGGAGGAAATTATTTTCTCTTAAATAAGAACAAACCAAGTAACTCACCATGCCATGATGGTTGTGATGTTAGAAGTAAGTGTGTGAACCCTCTTGTGTGTTTAGTCTAGCATGCAAGTAATTGTGTAGTGATTGTGTACTCGTATTCGTATATAGACGCTAGTAACGAGGAATACGTGGAGGAGGGAAGCTACTCTCAAGAGGAGGAGGAGAACTTTGACTCCTATCCCCACCAAGGCAAGCTAATACTCTTGCTAACCACCATGATGCAAAGCTCTACAAGAGCAAGGCACCATCACCCCTTTTATTTTTATGTATTACCTATCCCATGTTTTTACCTTGCACTTATTTTTGCTTATTTACTTCAAGTACTTTTTGATTTATGATTCACTTGTTATAGAGTAGAACAAGATTAAAGGTTAGCCTAGAAACACTCAAAGCTAGATAGCACCCCTCATGAAATAGTTGCTAGTGCTAATCAAATAAAATTTGACTACTCTAGATGGGAACATGTGACTTTGAAATGAATTTGAAACCTTGGAATGATGAGTCATTCCATCGAATGAATTTTGAAGGAGAATATGACCAAGAGAAGATGGTGATTTTTGATATAAAACTGATATGGATTTGAATGCGATACCCTTCCAATTATACAAGTACCCCCACAATACCTGATTATGGGTAGGGCTTAACTAGAAACTTGTGTATTTTAGTATGGGTTCCCTCTAAACAAGCATCATAGGGGTTACGCCGAGGCTGCCTCCGTATATGGGAAATGACGTGAATATGAGGTGAATGTACGACCCAAGCCCTGTGCAGTTCCCGGGTTAACAGTTGGTTCTCACCGGGAGGCCAAGCTCATGGGGAGAGGTGCCTATACTAGTATATATAAGTGAAAGGTTAAGGTTGATGATCCGCGTACTGAGTTACGATGATTCGGGGTTATCCTCGACGGATGTAATCAAAAGTTGTGGCACAAGAGTACAACCTATGCAGAGTGTTAAACCTATTTGAATAGCCGTGTCCGCGGTTATGGACGATTGGAAAAGCCATACTGTTCCGTTATCAGAATTTTTGATCTTAAAAAGGAATGATGAATTTGAAAGGTGATTTGACTTGGATCACAAATGATTTGTGGGAATGACACTAATGTTCCCACATGAGTTAGTCTAGCAAATGATGGGTCTTTACTAAATGTTTGATAAATTAAACTTGGCTTTATGCAAATCAACCTAGAGCTTAGCACCCCTTACTATACTCAATAAGTTTTACCTTAGTATTAGTTTGCGAGTACTTTAAAGTACTCATGGCTTTGCCCTGGCTATTCAAATGCCAGACTTTGAAGAGGAGCAACAGTATCAGGATGACGGACAACAGGACGTCTACAATAACTAGGATCGTCTTCCAACGTCAAGCGTTGCCTGTGGAATTTGTAGTCCACTACTACTACGCTTCCGCTACTTATTTGTGATGTTGAACAATCTATTCGTGTAATATTGGATCATGTGATCCGTTGTTGTAAGACAAGTATGTGTTGTAATAAATGATGACTCTGAACTACTTACTATTTGTCTCGCAAAAACAATCTTCCTGGGATTGCGATGTATGATATAATGGGGCATCTGGACTTAAAAATCCGGGTGTTGACACATCTCGACTTCATCCTGTACCACAATCAGCAGGATCTCGACCACGCCCGTGAGTACGCCAACCAGACTCACGCCCGCATCATCGAGCAAGGCGACGCCATCAAGATGCTCGCCAATGACCGCAGGACTCTCCGCCAGCAGCGGACGAAGAAGGATGCCACCATCACTCGCCTCCGCGCGAAGATAGCAGCACTCGAGGCCACTGTCAAGGCCCAGGAAGAGCAGATGAAGAAGATGGAGGAAGATGGAGAAGACATTCAGGGAGGAAGCCACTTCCTGAGTGACGACGACGACTTCGAGGAGGATGAGAATACCGAGGGGGAAGACTACGAGTTCCTGGACGACGAAGATGATGCCCACACCCCCATCGATGTTGATGAGGATGAGGAGTAGTTCACTGATGTCTACGTTCCCCCTCCTTTCCTGTAGACAGTGTTGGGCCTCCAAGAGCAGAGGTTTGTAGAACAGCAGCAAGTTTCCCTTAAGTGGATTACCCAAGGTTTATCGATCTCAGGGAGGAAGAGGTCAAAGATATCCCTCTCATGCAACCCCGCAACCACAAAGCAAGAAGTCTCTTGTGTCCCCAACACACCTAATAGGTGCACTAGTTCGGCGAAGAGATAGTGAAATACAGGTGGTATGAATAAGTAGTAGCAACGGCACCGGAAAAGTGCTTTGCCCAGGACGAGTAAACAAGCGGTAGTAATGCAGCGGTAGTAACGCAGTAAAACGAGTAAACAAGCAGCGATAGCGATATTTAGGAACAAGGCCTAGGGATTACACTTTCACTAGTGGACACTCTCAACATTGATCACATAACATAATAGATAAATGCATACTCTACACTCTTTTGTTGGATGATGAACACATTGCGTAGGATTACACGAACCCTCAATGCCGGAGTTAACAAGCTCCACAATAATGCTCATATTTTAGTAACCTTTAGTGTAAGATAGATCAAAAGACTAAACCAAGTACTAGCATAGCATGCACACTGTAATCTTCATGCATATGTAGGAGGAATAGATCACATCAATATTATCATAGCAATAGTTAACTTCGCAATCTACAAGAGATCATGATCATAGCATAAACCAAGTACTAACACGGTGCACACACTGTTACCTTTGCACATGTGCAGGAGGAATAGAACTACTTTAATAACTTTGCTAGAGTAGCACATAGAATAGTGGTGATACAAAACTCATATGAATCTCAATCATGTAAAGCAGCTCATGAGATTATTGTATTGAGGTACATGGGAGAGAGATGAACCACATAGCTACGAGCGGATCCCTCGGCCTCGGGGAGAACTACTCCCTCCTCATGGGAGCAAGCGGCGGTGATGAAGATGGCGGTGGAGATGGCAGCGGTGTCGATGGAGAAGCCTTCCGGGGCACTTCCCCGCTCCGGCAGGGTGCCGGAACGGAGACTCCTGTCCCCGGATCTTGGCTTCGCGATGGCGGCGGCTGCGGAAGGTTTTCCGTATCGTGGTTTTTCGTCTCGGGGTTTTCGCGACGGAGGCTTTATATAGGCGAAGAGGCGGCGCAGGAGGGTCGAAGGGGTGGCCACACCATATGGCGGCGCGGCTAGGGCCCGGGCCGCGCCGGCCTATGGTCCGGGGGCCCGGTGCCCCCTCCGGTCCTTCCCGGTGTTCCGGATGCTTCCGGTGAAAATAGGAACCCGGGTCTTGATTTCGTCCGATTCCGAAAATATTTCGTTACTAGGATTTCGAAACCAAAAACAGCGAGAAAACGAGCAAGCGGCACTTCGGCATCTTGTTAATAGGTTAGTTCCGGAAAATGCACGAATATGACATAAAGTGTGCATAAAACATGTAGGTATCATCAATAATATGGCATAGAACATAAGAAATTATCGATACGTCGGAGACGTATCAAGCATCCCCAAGCTTAGTTCTGCTCGTCCCGAGCAGGTAAAACGATAACAAAGATAATTTCTGAAGTGATATGCCATCATAACCTTGATCATACTATTTGTAAACATATGTAGTGGATGCAGCGATCAAAACAATGGTAATGACATGAGTAAACAAGTGAATCATATAGCAAAGACTTTTCATGAATAGTACTTCAAGACAAGTATTAATAAGCCTTGCATAAGAGTTAACTCATAAAGCAATAAATCAAAGTAAAGGCATTGAAGCAACACAAAGGAAGATTAAGTTTCAGCGGTTGCTTTCAACTTGTAACATGTATATCTCATGGATAATTGTCAACATAGAGTAATATAACAAGTACAATATGCAAGTATGTAGGAATCAATGCACAGTTCACACAAGTGTTTGCTTCTTGAGGTGGAGAGAAATAGGTGAACTGACTCAACATAAAAGTAAAAAGAATGGTCCTTCAAAGAGGAAAGCATTGATTGCTATATTTGTGCTAGAGCTTTTATTTTGAAAACATGAAACAATTTTGTCAACGGTAGTAATAAAGCATATGAGTTATGTACATTATATCTTACAAGTTGCAAGTCTCATGCATAGTATACTAATAGTGCCCGCACCTTGTCCTAATTAACTTGGACTACCGGATCTTTGCAATGCACATGTTTTGACCAAGTGTCACAATGGGGTACCTCCATGCCGCTTTGTACAAAGGTCTAAGGAGAAAGCTCGCATTTTGGATTTCTCGCTTTTGATTATTCTCAACTTAGACATCCATACCGGGACAACATGGACAACGAGATAATGGACTCCTCTTTAATACATAAGCATGTGGCAACAATTATTATTCTCATATGAGATTGAGGATATATGTCCAAACTGAAACTTCCACCATGAATCATGGCTTTAGTTAGCGGCCCAAAGTTC
>NC_061512.1:152258986-152297401 GCF_022539505.1 Lolium rigidum | reverse complement strand
GGATTTCTAAAACCAAAAACAAGCGAGAAAACAGCAATCGGCACTTCGGCATCTTGTTAATAGGTTAGTTCCAGAAAATGCACGAATATGACATAAAGTGTGCATAAAACATGTAGGTATCATCAATAATATGGCATAGAACATAAGAAATTATCGATACGTCGGAGACGTATCATTCACTTATGCATATCGTAGGTGTGAGTTGTATCCCGCCCCATGTATCGTAGATTGGAGAAGAAGGGTTCTTAAAACCCTTAGTGTGTTAGTTTGTAATGTGTGTTGTTTGTTATGAATGAATGTATGTTTGTGTCATCATGAAAAGACTTCAAGTTTTAAGCTTTTGAACTTAAACACAAAACAAGCCATAGAAAATTTCCCTCTTATCTCATGATCTATCTCAATGCTCAGATGGCCCCTCCAACTCGCAACGCAAACCAAGACGCTATGATGCAGATGTTGCAAGTTATGATGGAAGATAGAGAAGCAGAAAGAGCTGAAAGGCAAGCCAACATTGCAGCACTTCAGCAGCTTGCCAACAACAATCAAGGCCATCATGATCACCCAGGATCAAAGCTCTAGAATTTCCAGAATACCAACCCGCCAGTTTTCAGCAAGACTGAGGAACCCCTGGATGCAGATGATTGGCTCCAAACTATGGAGAACAATCTAGAAGTAGCTGGAGTTGAAGAAAATGATAAAGTGCTGTTTGCCACGCACTACTTAGCAGGACCAGCAAGAGCTTGGTGGACAAGCACCCGTGCCATGAACGCGGGACAGTTCATGACTTGGGAAGATTTCAAGCTCAAGTTCAGCAAGTACCATGTGCCCCCGGGTCTGATAAAGAAGATGAGAGATGAATTCCGTGAACTGAAGCAAGGCCGGATGTCCGTGGTGGAATACCGCAACAAGTTCCTAACTTTGTCAAGGTACGCCCCAGATGAGACTGATACTACTGAGAAGAGGAAGGAAAGGTTTCTGAACGGACTGCATGATGAGATGCAGACTATGTTGATCAACATCCCCTTCGCCGACCTCGAAGCCCTTGTGGACTCCTCCATCCAATGGAGGGGAAACTGCACCAAGCCAGCGAGAACTGCAAGCGCCGCATGATGAACCAGAGTGGGCCTAGCAATGCCCCAAGGTATCGCCCCAACTCAGGCGGAGGCTTCAGGAACAACAAGCCCAATGCACAGATGTCACGTCCGGTTTATCAGAACCGGAGTGGAGGAAACCCCAGGCCAGGAGGCCACCACAACAACAATAGCAACAACAACAACAACAACAACAACAACAACAACAACAACAACAACTTCAACCGCGCTCCACCAAGAGCCCCCAACAACAACAACAACAACAACAACAACAGCAACAACACCAACACCGCACCAAGGACTGGGAGCAACGCCATCCCCGTCGCAACCAAGGACAAGTCCACCATTGATGTCTACGGGAGCTTCTATTCTTGTAGACAGTGTTGGGCCTCCAAGAGCAGAGGTTTGTAGAACAGCAACAAGTTTCCCTTAAGTGGATCACCCAAGGTTTATCGATCTCAGGGAGGAAGAGGTCAAAGATATCCCTCTCATGCAACCCTGCAACCACAAAGCAAGAAGTCTCTTGTGTCCCCAACACACCTAATAGGTGTACTAGTTCGGAGAAGAGATAGTGAAATACAGGTGGTATGAATATATATGAGCAGTAGCAACGGCACCAGAAAAGTGCTTTGCCCAGGTCAGTAAACAAGCAGTAGTAACGCAGTAGTAGTAACGCAGTAAAACAGTAAACAAGCAGCGATAGCAGTATTTAGGAACAAGGCCTAGGGATTAGACTTTCACTAGTGGACACTCTCAACATTGATCACATAACAGAATAGATAAATGCATACTCTACACTCTTGTTGGATGATGAACACATTGCGTAGGATTACACGAACCCTCAATGCCGGAGTTAACAAGCTCCACAATTCAATGTTCATATTTAAATAACCTTAGAGTGCATGAAAGATCAATAAGACTAAACCAAGTAATAACATAGTATGCACACTCGTCACCTTCACACTATGTAGGAGGAATAGATCACATTAATACCATCATAGCAATAGTTAACTTCATAATCTACAAGAGATCATAATCATAGCATACGCCAAGTACTAACACGGATGCACACACCTGTCACCATTACACCGTGCGGGAGGAATAAAACTACTTTAATAACATTGCTAGAGTAGCACATAGATAAATTGTGATACAAAATACATTGCAATCATAAAGAGTTATAAATAAGCACTTCACTACGCCATTCATAACGGTGAGTAAGTATTACGTGAAATATAGCCTAAGAGACCCACACGGTGCACACACTTGTCACCTTTACACACGTGGGACAAGGAGTCTCCGGAGATCACATAAGTAAAACTCACTTGACTAGCATAATGACATCTAGATTACAAGCATCATCATATGAATCTCAATCATGTAAGGCAGCTCATGAGATTATTGTATTGAAGCACATAGGAGAGAGATGAACCACATAGCTACCGGTACAACCCCGAGCCTCGATGGAGAACTACTCCCTCCTCATGGGAGCAGCAGCGGTGATGAAGATGGCGGTGGAGATGGCAGCGGTGTCGATGGAGAAGCCTTCCGGGGGCACTTCCCCGCTCCGGCGGGGTGCCGAAACAGAGACTCCTGTCCCCCAGATCTTGGCTTCGCGATGGCGGCGGCTCTGGAAGGTTTTCCGTATCGTGGTTTTTCGTATCAGGGTTTTCTCGACGGAGGCTTTAAATAGGCGGAAGGGCAGCCTCGGAGGGGGCCTGGTGGGCCCACACCATAGGGCGGCGCGGCCCCCCTCTGGCCGCGCCAGGGTGTGGTGTGGGGCCCCCAGGGCTTCCCTCTGGCGGCTCTCGGGTGTTCTGGAAGGCTCCGAGAAAAATAGGACCCTGGGTCTTGATTTCGTCCAATTCCGAGAATATTTCGTTACTAGGATTTCTGAAACCAAAAACAGCAGAAAACAGCAGACGGCACTTCGGCATCTTGTTAGTAGGTTAGTTCCGGAAAATGCACGAATATGACATAAAGTGTGCATAAAACATGTAGGTATCATCAATAATATGGCATGGAACATAAGAAATTATCGATACGTCGGAGACGTATCAAGCATCCCCAAGCTTAGTTACTGCTCGTCCCGAGCGGGTAAAACGATAACAAAGATAATTTCTGAAGTGACATGCCATCATAACCTTGATCATACTATTTGTAAACATATGTAATGAATGCAGCGATCAAAACAATGGTAATGACATGAGTAAACAAGTGAATCATAAAGCAAAGACTTTTCATGAATAGTACTTCAATACAAGCATCAATAAGTCTTGCATAAGAGTTAACTCATAAAGCAATAAATCAAAGTAAAGGTATTGAAGCAACATAAAGGAAGATTAAGTTTCAGCGGTTGCTTTCAACTTGTAACATGTATATCTCATGGATAATTGTCAACATAGAGTAATATAACAAGTACAATATGCAAGTATGTAGGAATCAATGCATAGTTCACACAAGTGTTTGCTTCTTGAGGTGGAGAGAGATAGGTGAACTGACTCAACATAAAAGTAAAAAAGAATGGTCCTTCAAAGACGAAAGCATCGATTGCTATATTTGTGCTAGAGCTTTGATTTTGAAAACATGAAACAATTTTGTCAACGGTAGTAATAAAGCATATGAGTTATGTAAATTATATCTTACAAGTTGCAAGCCTCATGCATAGTATACTAATAGTGCCCGCACCTTGTCCTAATTAGCTTGGACTACCGGATCTTTGCAATGCACATGTTTTAACCAAGTGTCACAATGGGGTACCTCCATGCCGTCCGTACAAAGGTCTAAGGAGAAAGCTCGCATTTTGGATTTCTCGCTTTTGATTATTCTCAACTTAGACATCCATACCGGGACAACATGGACAACAGATAATGGACTCCTCTTTAATGCATAAGCATGTGACAACAATTATTATTCTCATATGAGATTGAGGATATGTGTCCAAAACTGAAACTTCCACCATGAATCATGGCTTTAGTTAGCGGCCCAATGTTCTTCTCTAACAATATGCATGCTCCAACCATAAAGGTGGTAGATCTCTCTTACTTCGGACAAGACGGACATGCATAGCAACTCACATGATATTCAACAAAGAATAGTTGATGGCGTCCCCAGAAGACATGGTTATCGCACAACAAGCAACTTAATAAGAGATAAAGTGCATAAGTACATATTCAATACCACAATAGTTTTTAAGCTATTTGTCCCATGAGCTATATATTGCAAAGGTGAATGATGGAATTTTAAAGGTAGCACTCAAGCAATTTACTTTGGAATGGCGGATAAATACCATGTAGTAGGTAGGTATGGTGGACACAAATGGCATAGTGGTTGGCTCAAGGATTTTGGATGCATGAGAAGTATTCCCTCTCGATACAAGGCTTAGGCTAGCAAGGTTATTTGAAACAAACACAAGGATGAACCGGTGCAGCAAAACTCACATAAAAGACATATTGTAAACATTATAAGACTCTACACCGTCTTCCTTGTTGTTCAAAACTCAATACTAGAAATTATCTAGACTTTAGAGAGACCAAATATGCAAACCAAATTTAGAAAGCTCTATGTATTTCTTCATTAATGGGTGCAAAGTATATGATGCAAGAGCTTAAACATGAGCACAAAAATTGCCAAGTATCAAATTTTCCAAGACATTTTAGAGTTACTACATGTAGTATTTTCCAATTCCAACCATATAACAATTTAACGAAGAAGAAACTTCGCCATGAATACTATGAGTAGAGCCTAAGGACATACTTGTCCATATGCTACAGCGGAGCGTGTCTCTCTCCCACAAAGTGAATGCTAGGATCCATTTTATTCAAACAAAACAAAAACAAAAACAAACTGACGCTCCAAGCAAAGTGCATAAGATGTGACGGAATAAAAATATAGTTTCAGGGGAGGAACCTGATAATGTTGTCGATGAAGAAGGGGATTCCTTGGGCATCCCCAAGCTTAGACGCTTGAGTCTTCTTAGAATATGCAGGGGTGAACCTCCGGGGCATCCCCAAGCTTAGAGCTTTCACTCTCCTTGATCATATTGCATCATACTCCTCTCTTGATCCTTGAAAACTTCCTCCACACCAAACTCGAAACAACTCATTAGAGGGTTAATGCATAATAAAAATTCACATGTTCAGAGGTGACACAATCATTCTTAACACTTCTGGACATTGCATAAAGCTACTGGACATTAATGGATCAAAGAAATTCATCCAACATAGCAAAAGAGGCAATGCGAAATAAAAGGCAGAATCGGTCAAAACAGAACAGTCCGTAAAGATGGATTTTATTAGGCCACCAGACTTGTTCAAATGAAAATGCTCAAATTGAATGAAAGTTTAGTACATATCTGAGGATCATGCACGTAAATTGGCTTAATTTTCTGAGCTACCTACAGGGAGGTAGACCCAGATTCGTGACAGCAAAGAAATCCGGAACTGCGCAGTAATCCAAATCTAGTACTTACTTTACTATCAAAGACTTTACTTGGCACAACAAAACACAAAACTAAGATAAGGAGAGGTTGCTACAGTAGTAAACAACTTCCAAGACACAAATATAAAACAAAGTACTGTAGCAAAATAACACATGGGTTATCTCCCAAGAAGTTCTTTCTTTATAGCCATTAAGATGGGCTCAGCGAGTTTTAATGATGCACTCGCAAGAAATAGTATTTGAAGCAAAAGAGAGCATCAAGAGGCAAATTCAAAACACATTTAAGTCTAACATGCTTCCTATGCATAGGAATCTTGTAAATAAACAAGTTCATGAAGAGCAAAGTAACAAGCATAGGAAGATAAAACAAGTGTAGCTTCAAAAATTTCAGCACATAGAGAGGTGTTTTAGTAACATGAAAATTTCTACAACCATATTTTCCTCTCTCATAATAACTTTCAGTAGCAACATGAGCAAACTCAACAATATAACTATCACATAAAGCATTCTTATCATGAGTCTCATGCATAAAATTATTACTCTCCACATAAGCATAATCAATTTTATTAGTTGTAGTGGGAGCAAATTCAACAAAGTAGCTATCATTATTATTCTCATCAAGTGTAGGAGGCATAGTATAATCACAATAAAATTTACTCTCCATAGTAGGTTGTACCAAAAGACCACTATTATAATCATCATAAATAGGAGGCAAAGTATCATCAAAGAAAATTTTCTCCTCAATGCTCGGGGGACTAAAAAGATCATGAAAACCAGCTTCCCCAAGCTTAGAACTTTCTATATTATTATCAACAATGGTGTTCAAAGCGTTCATACTAATATTACTACCAGCATGCAAATAAGATTCCATAGGTTTTTTAATTTTCGCATCAAACAATCCATGTTTTAAATTAGGAAATAGAATAAGAAGCTCATTGTTGTCCATTATGCCAAACTAGTGTAAACAAGAAACAAAAAGATGCAATTGCAGGATCTAAAGGAAATAGCTTCGAGCACAAACACAATGGCGCCAGAAAAGTACTGTTACCCGGAACCGGAGTATGAGTGCCTTTTTACCTTTCCTCCCCGACAACGGCGCCAGAAAAGTACTTGATGTCTACGGGAGCTTCTATTCTTGTAGACAGTGTTGGGCCTCCAAGAGCAGAGGTTTGTAGAACAGCGAGCATGTTTCTCTTAAGTGGATCACCCAAGGTTTATCGATCTCGGGGAGGAAGAGGTCAAAGATATCCCTCTCATGCAACCCCGCAACCACAAAGCAAGAAGTCTCTTGTGTCCCCAACACACCTAATAGGTGTACTAGTTCGGCGAAGAGATAGTGAAATACAGGTGGTATGAATATATATGAGCAGTAGCAACGGCACCGGAAAAGTGCTTTGCCCGGGTCGATAAACAAGCGGTAGTAACGCAGTGAGTAGTAACGCAGTAAAACAGTAAACAAGCAGCGATAGCAGTATTTAGGAACAAGTCCTAGGGATTAGACTTTCACTAGTGTACACTCTCAACATTGATCACATAACAGAATAGATAAATGCATACGCTACACTCTTGTTGGATGATGAACACATTGCGTAGGATTACACGAACCCTCAATGCCGGAGTTAACAAGCTCCACAATTTAATGTTCATATTTAAATAACCTTAGAGTGCATGAAAGATCAATAAGACTAAACCAAGTACTAACATAGTATGCACACTCGTCACCTTCACACTATGTAGGAGGAATAGATCACATTAATACCATCATAGCAATAGTTAACTTCATAATCTACAAGAGATCATAATCATAGCATACGCCAAGTACTAACACGGATGCACACACTCGTCACCATTACACCGTGCAGGAGGAATAAAACTACTTTAATAACATTGCTAGAGTAGCACATAGATAAATTGTGATACAAAATACATTGCAATCATAAAGAGTTATAAATAAGCACTTCACTACGCCATTCATAACAGTGAGTAAGTATTCTGTGAAATATAGCCTAAGAGACCCACACGGTGCACACACTGGTCACCTTTACACACGTGGGACAAGGAGTCTCCGGAGATCACATAAGTAAAACTCACTTGACTAGCATAATGACATCTAGATTACAAGCATCATCATATGAATCTCAATCATGTAAGGCAGCTCATGAGATTATTGTATTGAAGCACATAGGAGAGAGATGAACCACATAGCTACCGGTACAGCCCCGAGCCTCGATGGAGAACTACTCCCTCCTCATGGGAGCAGCAGCGGTGATGAAGATGGCGGTGGAGACGGCAGCGGTGTCGATGGAGAAGCCTTCGGGGGCACTTCCCCGCTCCGGCAGGGTGCCGGAACGGAGACTCCTGTCCCCCGGATCTTGGCTTCGCGATGGCGGCGGCTCTGGAAGGTTTTCCGTATCGTGGTTTTTCGTATCAGGGTTTTCTCGACGGAGGCTTTAAATAAGCGGAAGGGCAGCCTCGGAGGGGGCCTAGGGGGCCCACACCATAGGGCGGCACGGCCCCCCCTCTGGCCGCGCCAGGGTGTGGTGTGGGGCCCCCAGGGCTTCCCTCTGGCGGCTCTCGGGTGTTCTGGAAGGCTCCGAGAAAAATAGGATCCTGGGTCTTGATTTCGTCCAATTCCGAGAATATTTCGTTACTAGGATTTCTGAAACCAAAAACAGCAGAAAACGAAGTCGGCACTTCAGCATCTTGTTAATAGGTTAGTTCCAGAAAATGCACGAATATGACATAAAGTGTGCATAAAACATGTAGGTATCATCAATAATATGGCATGGAACATAAGAAATTATCGATACGTCGAAGACGTATCAACCATCACCTGCTATGAATGTGGAGTTCTGGGACACTACTCCAATGAGTGCCCCAAAAGGCTGGCCAAGCTCGCCGGCAACACCGCTGCACCTGCTCAGCAGCAACGCCGTGTCTCCACCGCAAGAAGTTCGCCCCGAACAACCCGAACAACCGTGGAGGTCGCCTCTTCCACATGAACGTTGAGGAAGCCCAGGAAGCACCAGACGTGGTGCTGGGTATGTTCTCTGTTAACTCAATACCAGCAAGGGTATTGTTTGATTCAGGAGCATCACATTCATTTGTCACAGAAGATTTTGTGTGCACTAGTAAGATTCAACCAATCAGCTTGAAACATGTCATGATAGTTCAAATACCTGGATCAACAACTAAAGCTGGAAAATTTTGCAAAGATGTACCCATCAGAATTCATGAAATAGATTTTTATGCAAACTTGATTGTTCATGAAATAGATTGTTCTGGGTATGGATTGGATGGCGAAACATCATGGATTGATAAACTGCGCCAAGAAGGCCATCACCATGACTAGTAGCACCGGAATAATCATAGAACATGTGTCTGAAAGACTACCCAGAAATTTCACTTGCAACCAGAGTTTAGCCAAACCAACCCTGGATCAGATCAGGATCGTTTGTCGATACCTGATGTGTTTCCAGATGATCTACCTGGTATGCCCCCAGATCGGGATATCGAGTTCATCATCGAGTTAATCCCTGGAACGGGACCTATAGCCCAGAGAGCCTACAGCATGAACCCCGCAGAACTAGTGGAACTGAAGAAGCAACTGGATGATATGCTGTAAAAAGGTCTGATTCGACCAAGTGCGTCGCCTTGGAGATCGCCAGTTTTATTTGTGGATAAGAAAGACGGTGCCACTCGTTTGGTTACGGATTATCGTAAGCTTAACGATGTCACCATCAAGAAAAAATATCCCTTGCCAAAGATAGAAGACCTGTTTGACCAGCTGACCGGTGCCCAAGTTTTCTCGAAGATTGATCTAAGGACAGGTTACCATCAACTGAAGATCCGTGCAACAGATATTCCAAAGACTGCCTTTACCACCAGATATGGACTATATGAATACAATGTCATGTCCTTCGGACTGACCAATGCCCCCGCTTACTTCATGAATCTCATGAATAAGATCTTTATGGACTTTCTGGATAAGTTTGTCGTTGTCTTCATCGACGACATTCTTATCTACTCCAAATCAGAAGAAGAACATGAGCAACATTTGGAAGTGGTTTTAGAAACCCTTAGGCAACATCGGTTGTACGCCAAGTTTAGCAAATGCGAGTTTTGGTTGAAGGAAGTAGGATTCTCGGGACACATCTTGTCTGCAGGGAGGAATTGCCGTAGATCCCGCAAAAATCAAAACCGTTGAGGAATGGAAAGCCCCAACCACCCGGACCGAAGTCCGGGCATTTCTGGGATTAGCGGGATATTACCGGAGATTCGTGGAAGGATTTTCCAGCATCGCAAGACCAATGACTCAACTGCTGAAGAAGGACAAGAAATTTGACTGGAATGACAAATGTGAAGAAAGCTTTCAGCAGCTCAAGCTCAGATTAACCACAGCCCCAATTCTGATCATGCCCGATGTCACCAAGCCATTCGATGTCTATTGTGATGCATCCAAGATTGTTCTTGGATGTGTGTTGATGCAAGAAGGCAAGGTGATATCATACCTATCAAGGCAACTGAAGCAACATGAACAGAACTATCCAACGCATGACTTGGAGTTAGCAGCCGTAGTTTTAGCCCTGAAGGTTTGGTGTCATTACCTCATGGGTAATCGATGCGAGATATACTCAGATCACAAGAGCTTGAAGTACATTTTCACCCAGAAGGAGCTGAACATGAGACAGCGCGAGATGGATAGAATTAATCAAAGATTACGACATGGAAATTCACTACCACCCCGGCAAGGCCAATGTGGTAGAGGATGCTTTGAGCAGACTGCCGTGTCAGTTGAACTCCATGATCGCAATAGAGCAACCCAGCCTGTATCAACAATTTGAACAGTTCAGACTAGAGCTAGTGAGCGAAGGATTCTTAGCCAGCATTGAACTTCAACCCACCTTGATGAGTCAGATAAAAGAAGCCCAGAAGGGAAATGACAGCATTGACGGAATAAAGAGTCAGATAGCTGCAGGAAAGGCACCAGGATTCACCATAGATGAAGAAGGAGTTCTTTGGTACAACGGACGCCTGTGTGTACCGTCAGATTCAGAGTTGAAGCAAGTTATTCTGAAGGAAGCTCACGATACACTATATTCCATTCACCCCGGAGGAACCAAGATGTACCAAGACCTGAAGGAGCAATTCTGGTGGCACGGAATGAAGCGAGAGATAGGAAGCTACATCGCCAAGTGTGATATCTGTCAACGAGTCAAAGCAGAACATCAACGACCCGCAGGACTGTTGCAACCTTTACAGATTCCTGAGTGGAAATGGGATTCTGTCGGTATGGACTTTATCACAGGATTGCCCAAATCTAGCAAAGGAAATGACTCCATTTGGGTAGTTATTGATAGATTGACCAAGGTTGCACATTTCATCCCTATCAAGACCACATACCAAGGCCCAAATCTAGCAGAGTTATACATCTCCAGAATAGTCAGCCTGCACGAAACCCCCAAGTCAATTGTGTCAGATAGAGGATCGCAATTCACCTCAAGATTCTGGCAGAAAGTGCATGAAGGACTAGGAACCCGTCTGAATTTCAGCACAGCTTATCACCCGCAGACTGACGGACAGACCGAAAGAGTCAACCAGATACTGGAATATATGTTGAGAGCCTGTGTGCTAGAGTATGGATCCAAATGGGAAGACTGCCTACCTCAAGCCAGCCTACAGATGGCCCCCTTTGAAGCCCTGTACGGAAGGAAATGCCGTACCCCTCTGAACTGGTCGGAAGTCGGAGATAGTCAAGTCTTCGGCCCAGATACTCTCCGAGAAGCTGAAGAGAAGGTGCACAAGATCCGCGATTACCTCAAGACCGCCCAGTCAAGACAGAAGAGCTACGCCGACAAGAGACGTCGAGAGATGACATTCGAGATCGGAGATTTTGTGTATCTCAAAGTCTCACCCCTCAAAGGAATGCAGAGATTCCAACTCAGAGGAAAGCTCGCCCCCAGATATGTCGGACCATTCAAAGTTCTGAGTCGCCGAGGAGAAGTTTCATATCAGCTTGAACTACCGGAAGAAATGTCCGCCGTGGACAATGTGTTTCACATCTCACTGCTTCGGAAATGCCTAGAAGTACCGGAGAAGACCGAAGTGTTCAAGAACATCGATCACAGAGCCATTGATATCAACAAGGATCTAACATAACGCGAAGTGCCTATTCGCATCCTTGAAGAAGCTTTCAGGACCACCCGCACCAGAAGTATCAAGTTCCTGAAAATACAATGGAGTAATCACACCGAAGAAGAAGCCACTTGGGAACGCGAAGAAGATATGAAGAAGGAATACCCGGATCTCTTTAGTACCTAGTTTTCTCTAGATCTCAGGACAAGATCTTTTGTAAGGGGGAAGGGTTTGTAAAATCCCAAGTTTTCAATAATAGAAGCAAGAGAGAGTTTCCAAGAATCCAAAAATCAGAGCCAGCAAAAACTTTTCTCATCATATAGAACTATGCATATAGCTCACCTAATTAATTATTTGAGTGTGCTTTTGCCATGATGCTTTCTTATGTGTTTACAGATACTCTAAAACCCTAACTATGATCTCTTGATCATCCAAAGACAAAGAAAAAGAAAATGGAAAAGAAATTATAAAAATCAATTCCACACACACATATGGCCTATGCCATTTTTGCAAAACATTAACCTAGACCGTTTTGGTTTGCACCATTGGTTGTAAATGGATACTAAACACTTTTTAACACTTTTGGAAACAATCAAACTCTTTTCAAATCAAATTTGAATCAAATATGAGCTCACATGTGATTATGGTCATGTGTGACAATTTTAGCATGATACCCACTTTGAGCCCCTGGTTTTTAACTTTTCCTTTCTACATTTGGCCAACTCTTCGCACCTCTTCCAAGACAACATCAAGGAAAAAAACTTTGCTCAAAACACTCACCTCACAATCTATCTCAATTTCAAATTAGAAGCAAGCCAAGTGGAGACTTTGAATCAGTTTTAAGATCACTTGCAAAATGTGATTTTTCAATTCAACTCCTTTTTTACCACCACCACCACCATTCTACTCCTTTTAATATATGTTTACAACCCACCAAAAAGATTTTCAAAATTCAAAAATTATTTTCTTTCGGGCATTTGATCGAACAGCTTGCAGGCAGGGAATCCAATTGAGCCCATACTGAAATTTGGAGATGGACTTGGTCCAACCTGAGCCACCACTGCAACCCTGGAGCCTCCTCTCACTTCACAACATCAGTGCTACCATTTGCATTCACCACTGCTGCACAAATTTGACCAAAGCTTGCCATTGAAAGAACATTTCCCGCCCTTTTGGGTTTTGTGTGTTTGACGTCAACACTATGTATATATTTATGTGTGTCTATGTAGACAGGTACAAGCCATCAAAAATTGATGGATCGGTGTATTGGTTTTGCTGTTCTGAATGTTCTGCAGGTTTTCTGGATCTGGCGGAAGTTCCGGCCAAGTCTGGCGGAAGTTCCGGCTGTCATTTTTCAGCAGTTGCTTCTCAGCGCAGTCTGGACTCAGTTTTCTCTTTAGGGGCGGAAGTTCCGGTGGAAATGGCCGGAAGTTCCGGCCAGCGGAAGTTCCGCCCAACTTCCGGGCAAGTTCCGGAATTGCGAGTTTGTGGCTCAGTATGTCTCTGTAAGGTTTTTGCCAATTTCCGGAACTTGGCCGGAACTTGGCCGGAACTTCCGGCCACCGGAAGTTCCGCCCAAGTTCCGCCCCTTCATGTGCTTTGCAGGTATTTTTACAGGGGCGGAAGTTCCGGCCTGAGTGGCCGGTACTTCCGGTGGAAGCCGGAACTTCCGGCCATCCTGGCCGGAACTTCCGGTGTTAGTGGTTTTCGTCCCCAACGGTCAGATCTGAAAGCTCCTCCCATATAAATAGCTTTCTCCTCCAAAGGGACAAGTTGCTCAATCATTGCAAGAAAAATCTGCCAAGCTTCACCACCATTAGAGCCACCTCAAGAACACAAGATTTGCAAGATCTCCTTCCTCCCCCAACCAAAGCTCTTGATCTTTGGGGATTCGAAGGAGAAGACACCGATCTACATCCTCACCGAAGCGTTCTTCATTTCCCCCTCTCTTGTTTGAGGGATCTCATGCTAGTGTTCCTATTTGGTTCCCTAGTTGATTTGTTGTTGATGTGTTGTTGTTGATTGTTGTATTGTTACAGATTTGGGAGCCTCCAATTTGGTTGTGGATGTGTGCCCCAAGAACTTTGTAAAGGCCCGGTTTCCGCCTCGAGGAAATCCCTTAGTGGAAGTGGGCTAGGCCTTCGTGGCGTTGCTCACGGGAGATCCGAGTGAAGCCTTCGTGGCTGTTGGTTTGGCTTGCGTAGCAACCACACTCCTCCAAACGTAGACGTACCTTCTTGCAAAGGAAGGGAACTACGGGAATCATCTCCGTGTCATCGCGTGCTACACTCTCGGTTACCTCTATCCCACTCTATCTACTATTGCGTAGCTATACCTTGCTTAGTTGATATCCTTGTCATATAGGTAAATTCACTTAGTTGCATATCTAGAGAATTTACCTTTCGTGTCAAGCCTAATTTGAAAAAGAACTAAAAATTGGTTAGCACCTATTCACCCCCCTCTAGGTGCGGCATACGATCCTTTCAATTGGTATCGAGCCTCGGCTCTTATTTCGGAGCTTAACCGCCTAAGAGTATGCCGGACGAGGTGCCCTCGGTAGGGGCCGCCCGGACGGTCTCCGTGGAAGACTTCAATTCATTGAAGTCCTCCATGGAAGCCCAAATGGAAAGCATGAAAAAGATGATTGCCGAGCTATTGGCTCCGGCCCTACCCAAGGCACCTAGTGTAGAGGTAAAAGACACGGGTGCGTTAGATGATGGAGAGGCTTCGGACTTACCCTCATCTACCAAACCCGTGGAAGGTGACAACTTAAACACTATCAAAGCTACAAGTGCATCTCCCAAGGGAACTAGTGAAAGTGAGAGCTACAATCGAGTACCTCCACCTTTCCAATCACCCGATATACCGGTTCCCATGCCTCATTTGAACATTAGGGGCGACCCACCTAAGTTTTCCGTTGATAATTTCGATACTTGGCAATTTGAGTTCCGCTCTCATGTTTGTAGTGCCTCCAATGAACTATGGAGAATCATCTTGGAGGGCTTCAAGCCATACAACCCCGACAAGTTGACTAGAAGAGAAGTCGTTGATAGTCAACTCAACAACACCGCCCTTCACATGATTCAAACTAGTGTGGGGACTCCGGAATTGCATCGTGTCCGGAACTACACCACCGCCAAGGAAGCTTGGGACGGCTTGGCCGCTAGTTGCATTGGAAGTGAGAGCACAAGGAGGAACAAGTATAATGCTCTTAAGAATAAAGCCGAAGGATTCTTGAGGCTACCGGATGAAGATCATGAACTCATGTATGGAAGACTTCTCACCGTTGCCAATGCCTTCCGGCTTATTGGTGCCACCCACATAAATGACTCTTGGATCAAGGAGAAGTACATTGAATGCATGATGCCATTTGTACCCATTGATGTCAAGACTCTTGTGGGGAGGGAATGCTATTCCTCTCTCACCTCTCAACAAGTCGTGCACGAGATGCAAGCTCTCAAGGTGCTTGAGGAAGCCTCTCATGATTCTCGCAATCGTGCTCTTGGGATGGCAAAAGGTTCCAATCTTGCCTTGGTGGTCAACTCCGTCGATGAAGTGACTCCTCAAGAATCTTATAGGGCATCTTGGAGCATGTCCTATCCGGAAGATTTACAATGCCACTACCATGATCACATGGCCTTCCATGCAAAATCCTTTTGGGTTGATCCCTCCAAGGCCAAGGAAGACAACATCAAGAGGAACAACAAAAGTGGTTTCACTAGCTTTGGTCCAAAGACAAGATCTTGCTACAATTGTGATGACAAGCGCCACTTCATTGCCGAATGCCCCTATGAAAATAGAGAGCTTCATAATGGAAGGCTCATTCCCAAGGACAAGAGCAAGGATACCAAGGGCAAGTATTCAAAAGCCCCCAACAAGAAGTTCTACAACAACAAGACCAAGAAGGGCAAGAGGCCCTCAAGAGTTGTGCTTGTAACAAGGGAAGAATACTCTTCCGATGAAGTTGAAAGTTCTAGTGGTGATGAAGATGAAGAAAGCTCAAAGGAATTGGCCGCCATTGTCACCACCAACATACCCTCTTCATCTCTCTTTGAATCTCCCAATGAGAACCCTCCTATCAAGAATGCACATTGCTTCATGGCAAGGTCCTCCTTGGACACATCTATCGTGCTATCAACTCAAGAAGAGTATACCTCCGGAGATGATGATGTTGATGATGAAGAAGATGCATCCTCCAATGGATTGATTGCTCTTGCCTCCCTCTCCACTAACTCTTCATCACCAAGTGAATCCCCCAATGAGGTCATCCTTGTGGAGGAAGAAAGTTGCCTCATGGCTAAATCCTCCGAGGTATCATCTCCTAACCCCTCTATCCCTAACATATCTAGTGAACTAGGGGTTGATGATGCTAGTCTAAAAGTGAAACAAGAAATGCTAGATTTTGATGATTTCATTCTCAACCTACAAGGTAACACTAAAAAGCATGTTTCAAACCTCATGATTCGTTTAGCTCAACAAAGTGCTATGCTTGAGAAAAAGGGTCAAATAGAGAGAGAAGACTCTCTCGAAATCCATGCTCTTAAAAATGCTCTTGAGGAATGTCAAGAAACCATATCTTCTCTTGAAGAGAGGTTAGAAAATATTGAAGAGCCTCAAGATAAAATTAACAAGCTCACTAAAGCTAGAGATCTTGCTAGGGCTAAGAATAAAGTGTTTACAAAGGAAAAGGCCCAATTTGGGGTTGATCATGAGAAACTTGTGAAGGATCTAGATGAACTAGACAAAGCTCACAAAGCTTTGAAGAGTGAATACACTCTCCTATCCAAGTCGTTTGAGCAACTTCAAATTAGGCTTGCTTCATATGATGTGCCTAGTTCCTCTACTCCTCTATGTGATCATGCAAACATTGTTGAGGAAAATGCTAGGTTGAAGGATGAACTTGCTAAGGCCTCCTCTCCCCAAAGTAAACTTTCTTTGGATGATCTTTTGAGTAAGCAAAGATCAAACAATGGGAAGGAGGGCCTTGGTTTTAATGCCAAGGCAAAGAAGGCAAACAAGCAAAAGGCCAAGCCCGCACAAGAAAAGAAGAAAGTCGTCACTAATGGTGAAGCCTCCAAGGGCAAAACCATGAATGATGATGATGCGGGAATTGCTAACCCTCACTATGTTTTATTTAAAGATTATTATGGTGATGTTTATGCTAAATATGTTGGCCCATATGATGGTTATGTTGCTTGGTCTATTTGGGTCCCAAAGACCCTTGTTGCTAACAAAAGAGGACCCATTGCAAAATGGGTACCTAAATCCAAGAATTGATCTCATGTAGGACTATGCCGCCGGAGGTTCAAAATGGGTACTTGATAGTGGATGTACAAGTCATATGACCGGCGGCAAGAACCTCGTCAAGGAGTTGAGGCCTAACATTAATGATATCACCGTCTCCTTTGGCGATAATTCTACATCCGAGGTATTGGGTTTTGGCAAGGTTGTGGTTGCACACAACATTACTCTTGTGGATGTCATGCTTGTCAAAACCCTTGGTTACAATTTGCTTTCCGTTTCCGCCCTTGGCAAGATGGGTTTCGCCGTCTTTATTGATAATGATATTGTGGTCCTCTTGTGGAGCAAGACTCTAAAAGTCGCATTCGTTGGGTATCGCGAACACAACTTGTATGTGGTGGACTTTTCGGGGACCACCACGTCAAGTGCGATGTGCCTATTCGGAAAGGCGGACGTGGGTTGGTTGTGGCATCGCCGCCTAGCCCATGTCAACATGAGAACTTTGCAAAGTCTTCACAAGGGGAACCATATTGTGGGACTAATGGAAAATGTGTCTTTTGCCAAAGATCGTGTTTGTAGGGCTTGTGTTGAAGGCAAAATGCATGACTCTCCGCATCCAAGCAAGACAATTATCTCTTCCAAGAGGATCTTGGAGCTCCTTCATGTGGATCTCTTTGGTCCCGTTACTCATGCAAGTCTTGGTGCGAAGAAACATTGCTTGGTGATTGTCGATGACTACTCAAGATACACTTGGGTCTACTTTCTCAAGACGAAAGATGAGACTCAACAAATATTCATTGACTTTGCTACCGAGGTGCAACGCCAACACAACCTCCTCATTATGGCAATAAGAAGTGACAACGGCTCCGAGTTCAAGAACTACACACTCAATGATTTTCTTAGTGATGAGGGGATTCGTCATCAATATTCCGCTGCTTACACCCCTCAACAAAATGGTGTTGCGGAGAGGAAGAACCGGACTCTTATGGATATGGCAAGGTCTATGATGGCGGAGTATAAATCCCGCTATAACTTTTGGGCCGAAGCCATCTCCACCGCTTGTCACTCCTCCAACCGGCTCTATCTCCGCAAGGGCTTGAACAAGACTCCATATGAAATACTCACCGGGAACAAGCCTAATATCTCATACTTCAAGGTGTTCGGGTGTAAGTGTTTCTACAAAATCAAAGGAGTTCGTTTATCTAAATTCGCTCCTAAAGCTTTGGAGGGTATATTTGTTGGTTACGGTGCCGAATCTCACACTTATAGAATCTTTGATGTATCCTCCGGGATTATCATTGAATCTTGTAGTGTGAAGTTCGAAGAAAATGATGGCTCCCAAGTGGGGCAAGTTGATGTTTGTGCGAGGTGATGAAATACCTCAAGATGCCATAGTAAGAATGGGTGTGGGATTTTTCCGCCCCATTGAGGGACACGGTGTGGCGTCTCGGGAAGAACTATGCTCTACCACGGTGGAGCCCTCATCTTCTCAACATCAACAAACCTTACCTAGTGAAGCAAATGATGCACCAACCCAAGAACAAGAACAAGACTCTCCCTCTTATGTGCAAGATCAAGGACAAGATCAAGGTCAAGATCAACCTATCACTCACAATGCCTCCAATGAGGAACCAATCAACTCTTGCCCTTCTCCGAACATTGTTCAAGATCAAGCACATGAGATTGAGCAACCCCAAGCAATTGAGGAAGCTCAAGTTCAAGGTCAAGACGGGGACCCAAATGATCAAGTTGATCAAGTGACACCTCCAAGGCCTAGAAAGACCAAGGAGGAGATCGAGGCCCGTCGTCTAGCAAGAAGAGATAGGAACCTCGAGCTACGTGGACACACTCATGACAAGGTTCTTGGTGATGTTAGGGCAAAGGTTTCCACAAGAAGGCAATTGGCGAACTTTAGCCATCATCATGCTTTTATCTCCTTAGTGGAACCCAAGAAAGTATTTGAAGCCCTTGAAGATTCGGATTGGTTGGAAGCTATGCATGAAGAACTCAACAACTTCAAGCGCAACAAAGTGTGGACTCTAGTAAAGAAGCCTAAGGAGTGCCGCAATGTTATAGGCACTAAATGGATTTTCAAGAACAAGCAAGACGAGTTTGGAAATGTTGTGAGGAACAAGGCAAGATTGGTGGCTCAAGGGTTCTCTCAAGTGGAGGGTATTGACTTTGGAGAAACCTATGCTCCGTGGCTCGCCTTGAGTCCATCCGTATCCTTCTTGCTTATGCATCGCATCATAACTTTAAGTTACAACAAATGGATGTGAAAAGTGCTTTTCTTAATGGTCCTTTGCATGAAGAGGTTTATGTTAAGCAACCCCGGGGTTCGAGGATCTCAACTTTCCTAACCATGTCTACAAGCTTGATAAAGCACTTTATGGTCTCAAACAAGCTCCTAGAGCTTGGTACGAGCACCTTAAGGAATTGTTGGTAGACCGTGGGTTTGATGTTGGGCTAATCGACCCCACTCTTTTTACTAAGAGGGTCAATGGGGAGCTTTTCGTTTGCCAATTATATGTTGATGATATTATATTTGGATCTACTAACAAAGCTTTCAATGATGAATTCTCAAAGCTTATGACCGATAGGTTTGAGATGTCTATGATGGGAGAGATGAAGTTCTTCCTTGGTTTTGAGATCAAGCAATTGAGGGAAGGAACCTTCATCAACCAAGCAAAATATCTCCAAGACATGCTCAAGAGGTTCAAGATGACCGAGATGAAGGGTGTGGCCACTCCTATGGTTACCAAATGTCATCTTGCACTAGATCCCAATGGTAAAGAGGTGGATCAAAAGGTATATCGCTCCATGATTGGATCCTTGCTTTACCTTTGTGCATCTAGACCGGACATAGTGTTGAGTGTTGGTGTGTGTGCAAGGTATCAAGCTTCTCCTAAAGAGAGCCACATGATGGCTCTCAAAAGAATCTTTCGATATTTGGTTGATACCCCAAGATATGGTATTTGGTACCCCAAAGGCTCAAGTTTTATTCTCAATGGTTATACCGATGCGGATTGGGCGGGTGATAAGGATGATAGGAAATCAACTTCCGGGGCTTGCCAATTCCTTGGTAGGTCCTTGGTGTGTTGGTCTTCTAAGAAGCAAAATTGTATATCTCTCTCCACCGCCGAAGCCGAATATGTTGCCGCCGCAAGTGGATGCACTCAATTGTTATGGATGAGGCAAACTTTAAAGGAATACGGTGTCATTTGTGACAAAGTGCCTCTATTATGTGACAATGAAAGTGCCATCAAGATTGCCTATAATCCGGTGCAACATTCAAGAACGAAGCATATTGAGATCCGGAATCATTTCATTAGGGATCATGTTGCCCGGGGTGATATTGAGCTTATCTATGTTCCTACCAAAGATCAACTTGCCGATATATTCACGAAGCCCCTTGATGAAGCAAGGTTCTCTTATTTGAGGAATGAGCTAAATATCATTGATTCAAGGAGTATAGCTTGACCATCTTGCAAACACACTTTCGTCTCAAAACTTTATTTGGTTTAGATGTGGGCATGGAAATAGGGGAGTGCGGTTTAAATTATTGAGCTATCCCTCCCCCATAATGCCAACATTAAGAAATCATTCTCTTTATATCATATGTTGATATGTGAGCTTCAATGATGAGTAGTGGCTTGGACCCAAGATATATCTTCGCGGTGCCATGCCACAACACTCATATATGGTGGTCTAGGCCACCACCCTCTTCTTTGTGAAGAGTTGGAGTTGTTTGGATATTCATTGGATTTTATTGACATCTCCTTGTTTATGGGAAATCACTCATCTTTGGCCTTCATTTGATTTATTTGCAAAAATGAGTGATCATGTACCATCTCACAGTTTGGCGTATCTGTCCTAAGCCTATCTCATCTAAGACATATCTTTCACCCTCTCCATGTGCACCTTGTTCGTGTCAAAATCCTGTTTTTGGGCACAGTTCCTTGTTCCACCGGAAGTTCCGGTCACTTCGGCCGGTACTTCCGGCTGGTATTCCTCTTCGCCGGCTTCATTCTGTCGTGTCCTGGAAAAGTGATCCCTGCGAGACCGGAAGTTCCGGCTCCAACGAGCGGAACTTCCGGCCTTAAGTGGCCACTATATAAAGGGGCCGAACGGGTGAGCAGTTCATTCTTCCCCACTTTTCCCCTTTCCAAGATCTGTTTGGTGGTGCTCCTCCCCTTGGCCGAGCTGCTGCTCCTCCGGCCGGATCTCCCTCCTCCGGCGCTCCCCGTCGGATCGTCTCCGTGGATCGGCATCCTCTCCCTCTTCTCCTCCATGGCTCCCCCCGGTTTGTGCCCTCTCCCTCTCTACGTGTGGGTAGACCTCACTAGATGAAATATAGGGCATACTCTAGGCAAAGCTTTGGTGGAAATCCTCTAGATGTCTTTCCTCTACTAGATCGTGCGTAGGATGTCATGGTAATGCAAACTAGTTAGCCATTGCCTCAGATCTGGTGGGAAACAGTCGCTGTTTTCGAACAGCCGGAAGTTCCGGGCCTTCAAGCCGGAACTTCCGCCCGGGGCGGAACTTCCGCCGGTTCCCACCGGAACTTCCGGCCTGGAGAATTTTTCTGCTATTACCTGAAATCCTGTGCATGCTCTAGTGTTTGGCCTCCTTGCTTATGTGCACTCATTCATCACTCCTATCATGTTGATTTCGTTATCAGGTGGTTCCAAGAAGAGAGGCAAGGATCATGTGGATGAGGTTGAGGAAGAGTTTGAGCAAATCCGACCATCCAAGCTCACCGCTCGCCGACAAGCTGCTCAGAGGCACAAGTCACCGGCTGTTCGTGGGAAGAACGTACACATATCCGTGAAGGGAATGCAATACAATGAGTACAAGGAGATTCGTGACTTGAACCCTTACCTCACCCCTCGGAGCAATAGGGTTGGGGATAAGCGGTTCCACAACAAGACCCAAGAGGAGATATTCTATGAGATCTACATTCCATTCAAGAAGGGAGTAGCCCCCCAACATGCTATTGACACCGGGAAGATGGCCGCTAACAAGTACTTTGAAGAAGCCTATGCCATGTGTGGAGAGTTTGGGCTCTATCCCATTATGGAGCTCAGCAAGGACTATGATGTTGGGCTTATTCAACAATTCTATGCCACCGTTCACTTTGAGCAAGATGAAGCAAGAACATTTAGGTGGATGTCTCATGAGAGGCTCCTTGAGTCTAACTTGGCAAAGTTTGGAACCGCCCTTGGATATCCTCGCTACCCGGGCGTTGATGCAAATGGTTGGAGATGCCATGATAGCCAATGGGCTCAAACAAGGGAAGTCTTGGCGCACCTCTACATCCCCGGTTGGGGTATAGCGGGCAAGAGTGCGGATCTTCTCCCTACTTGGGATATTATGCTTAGAGTCTACCGGGAAACCATTGGACCAAAGGGTGGCAACCTTGATGAGATACATCTTTATGAAGTGGATCTAATGGCAAACTCTTTTGCTAAGAAGGGCACCGGTGAGAAGCTTGATGTGATGGACTACATCTACCATGAGATGTGGTCATGTGTGTATGAGAAGAAGCTTCCCGCCTTTGCTCCGTACATTATGAAGCTCATTGAGGACACTTGGATGGAGACTTGCAATGCTAGACTTGTTCAATCCATTCCACTCTCTCTCACATCCCATGAAGTGAAGACTTTGAGGGCCAAGTGCCACAACTCTGCTCTTGAAGAGGTTGACCCCATGGATGAGAAGCCACCAAGTTGGGCTTCCAAGCTTGCACGCCGCATGAGACAGATTTTTTGCCTCACCTCTGCAGTCAACCACCGTCAGTATCAGCAGCATGCAGAAGCCAAGAAGTCTCGGGTTCGTCAGAAGAGCATCATGAGGGCACTTGCTGTGGACGTGTCTCCTCCCGGATCCGAGGAGAGCATCACTCCGGAGGCGGAATGGATATCTCAGCATGGCATGCCTCTTCCCCCAGATGGTCTTGAGATCGAGTCTCCTCCACACACTCCTCCCTACCCCGGCGCTACATCGAACCTCCCTCCCGGCTGGGCTAACGCCGACCCTTGGGGCGCGTAGTTTCTCTTTTTCCTTTTTGGTGCTTTGGTGCCAAAGGGGAGAATGAGACCGTTTAGGTTTCTCTTCGGTGGGTATTTGCATGGGGGAGTCACAAGCTCGTGTTGACTTTGGTTTTTATTGCTTGTGATTCTATTTATCGTGTTATGGTGTCGAACTATGTCTTAGCTATTTGGTTTGTAAACTCTATCCATGTGCTTGGAACCTTATTTGTGTATGGTAAACTCCGTATGTGAGTCTTCCTTGGTTATCTATGTGTGCATGATCTTACTATGTATATGCTCATCACTATGTTGTATTGCTAACCCTTGGAAGACGGATGCAAGATATAGGGGGAGCTTCTTATGTACCATTGCTCATATCTAGGGGAGCTCCTCTATATCTCTCACATTGTTGTTTACATTGACTATTCCTTGCAAATACTTGTGTTGTCATCAAACACAAAAAGGGGGAGATTGAAAGAACATTTCCCGCCCTTTTGGGTTTTGTGTGTTTGACGTCAACACTATGTATATATTTATGTGTGTCTATGTAGACAGGTACAAGCCATCAAAAATTGATGGATCGGTGTATTGGTTTTGCTTGTTCCGAATGTTACGCAGGTTTTTCGGATGCGGCGGAAGTTCCGGCCAAGTCCGGCGGAAGTTCCGGCCTGTCATTTTTCAGCTGTTGCTTCTCAGCGCAGTCTGGACTCAGTTTTCTCTTTAGGGGCGGAAGTTCCGGTGGAAATGGCCGGAAGTTCCGGCCAGCGGAAGTTCCGCCCAACTTCGGGCAAGTTCCGGAATTGCGAGTTTGTGGCTCAGTATGTCTCTGTAAGGTTTTTGCCAATTTCCGGAACTTGGTCGGAACTTGGCCGGAACTTCCGGCCACCGGAAGTTCCGCCCAAGTTCCGCCCCTTCATGTGCTTTGCAGGTATTTTTACGGGGCGGAAGTTCCGGCCTGAGTGGCCGGTACTTCCGGTGGAGCCGGAACTTCCGGCCATCCTGGCCGGAACTTCCGGTGTTAGTGGTTTTCGTCCCCAACGGTCAGATCTGAAAGCTCCTCCCATATAAATAGCTTTCTCCTCCAAAGGGACAAGTTGCTCAATCATTGCAAGAAAAATCTGCCAAGCTTCACCACCATTAGAGCCACCTCAAGAACACAAGATTTGCAAGATCTCCTTCCTCCCCCAACCAAAGCTCTTGATCTTTGGGGATTCGAAGGAGAAGACACCGATCTACATCCTCACCGAAGCGTTCTTCATTTCCCCCTCTCTTGTTTGAGGGATCTCATGCTAGTGTTCCTATTTGGTTCCCTAGTTGATTTGTTGTTGATGTGTTGTTGTTGATTGTTGTATTGTTACAGATTTGGGAGCCTCCAATTTGGTTGTGGATGTGTGCCCCAAGAACTTTGTAAAGGCCCGGTTTCCGCCTCGAGGAAATCCCTTAGTGGAAGTGGGCTAGGCCTTCGTGGCGTTGCTCAGAGGAGATCTGAGTGAAGCCTTCGTGGCTGTTGGTTTGGCTTGCGTAGCAACCACACTCCTCCAAACGTAGACGTACCTTCTTGCAAAGGAAGGGAACTACGGGAATCATCTCCGTGTCATCGCGTGCTACACTCTCGGTTACCTCTATCCCACTCTATCTACTATTGCGTAGCTATACCTTGCTTAGTTGATATCCTTGTCATATAGGTAAATTCACTTAGTTGCATATCTAGAGAATTTACCTTTCGTGTCAAGCCTAATTTGAAAAAGAACTAAAAATTGGTTAGCACCTATTCACCCCCCCTCTAGGTGCGGCATACGATCCTTTCAGCCATGCCGTGGCATGGCATGCCACCCTCATGCCATCATCATCTCTGGTCAGTTCTGGCCTGCACCACCATGCCATTTCTCTTCCTCACACTCACCTGAACCTGCCCAGGCTTTGACTCGACGAAACTCTGCATCAGAGACGCCAGAACACGCGCGCCCAGTGGCGCCCAGAACACGCCCATGCCTCGCCAGAGCGCGCATGGCGCCAACCCTGGACGCGCCAGAGCGTGACGACGCCCACTGCCTCGCATCACCTCAGCCCTTCCTCTCAGCGCCAGTCGACGCGCGACGGCACACTGAAGCGCCTGGACACGGCCACTTGCCCGCGGGAACGCCATGCTCGATGACCACGACTCCGATCAACCGCCGCGGTACTGCCCCTTCCCATCAAATGCGCCATCGCCACAGAGCCCCTGCGGCGCCACGATCAAGCGCGTCACCTTCGCCAGTGCAGCAGCAACCCGACGCGCCCATGACTTGCCCCTTCGCGACCTTGGAACGGCGACGACGACGACGACCCCAGCTCCGCCCAACGGCCACCTCCCGCTCCTATAAAAGGAGGGCTCCTCCCACCGAATTGAGCACACCAATCTCTTCCTCTCCTCACCACAACTCTCCTCGACACCTCAATTCCTTCGATTAGCCACTCCACTGATCGAATTGCAAGATCACCGCCGCCGCCAGTACACAGATCTCGCCGGAGAAGGAGACTGCCCCAGGAGACGCCACTGCTACCGTTGGCTTCCTCATCGACGACACGGTCCCTGCGCACATCTCCGACGACCGCTGGAGCTCCGACGAGCTTGCCGACCCCTTACCGCCGTCGCCAGTAAGTCCACCTTTCGCCGGCGACAACGACGCACCTCGACCGTCGATCTCCTTTCTAATCGCACGGCCATCCTCGCTCGTACCGTTTCGCTGGAAAAATCTCAATGACGGGTGGCCCCCACCATTTCAGCTGGCCCGCTGCGAAGCTGGGCCGGCCCATTTCCTTCCCGCACTGCACAGCCCGTTATTTCTCCCGCCAGCCCACGTTTCAAATTCAAATTTGAAAATAGAGAAATTATGCAATCTGATGCTAACTTTGAAATTTCATAGGGACAAATCTGCTCGGCCAAACTTTAAATTTTTTATATATTTGGAAACCTTCGAGTTTTATCTACACAATGCCACTTGTTTGAAACCTAGATATGCTATAGAATTAAAGAGAGAAAATAAACAAGGCAGGGACATTTCTGCCTTAGAATAATTCTTAAAAATCAACCAAAAATGCTTTTGAGTTGATTCCAACTCCTATAATTCTCATTTCACTTATAATAATTGTTTCTGCAAAAATATGCCATGCTTACTTTGAATGATCATGGCCTAGTTTAATTAAAGGACTTTATGGCTATTTCTAGTCAAAGAGATTGTCCAAAACTATTAAGAAATCTTATGGGAGTGTTTCTCTCATTTAAATATTGTCACCACCAATTCAAAATGAGGTAGAGACTCTGGTCAATTAGGTCTCATATGAATTGTTGATGATATTAAATCTTTACCATGTTAGTATTAAAAGGTATGAGGTGTTCACCTCATTTAAATCATTTTCTCAAATGATAAGTGTGAAGAGGTTGACTTTGGTCAACCTAGGTCACATATTATTCATGAGAGAAATGAAATCTTAAGAAGATAATGAGAGGAAATTATTTCTCTAAGTAATTGAAAATAACACCTAAGTTAGTATGAGAGGAAATTATTTTTCTTAAATAATAAAAACACATCCACCAGCTTAATAGTAATGTGTGATGCTAATCTAAGTTGTGTGAACCATGTGTATGCTTAGTTCAGTAAATAAGTTTGGTATGATGATTGTGTACCCCGTATTCGTATTTTAGATGCTAGTACCGAGGAGTACCAGGAGGAGGAGGAGGTCTACTTCCAAGGAGAAGAAGACCACTTTGACCAATTCCCCAACCAAGGTAAGATAATACTCTTGCAAAGTGCAAAGCTCACCATGAGCAAGGCATTACCCATTTACTTTATGCTTATGATCCTATTTCCCAGTTTTACTTTACAAGCTTTATTTACTTTTGTTTTATGAAAGTACTTTTTGATTCATGATTCAGTTGATTAGCATTGGATTAGTACAAGAGTATCAAACTTAGCCTAGAAGCAAAGCAAGTTACTTAGCACCCCTCATACATAGATGCTAGTGCTAAATTAATAATGACTACTCTAGATGGAACATGTGTTTGTGAAATGATGATGGTGAAAACCTTGGAATGATGAGTCATTTCCATTGAAAGATTTTGAAGGTGAATATGACATGAATTTTGACTTGGTGAATTCGTCTAAAAAACTGATGATTGAGTTGGATGCGATACCATTCCAATTTTTGAGTACCCCCACAATACCTGATTATGAGTAAGGCTTGGCTGGAAATTTATGTGTCTTAGTATGGGTTCCCTCTGAACACACATCATAGGGGTTATGCTTGAGGCGGCCTCCGTTGTTGAGAAATGATGTGAATTGAGGTGAATTGTACGGCCAAGCTCTCGTGCGGTTCCGGGTTAACAGTTGGTTTTCACCGGGAGGCCAAGCTCATGGGGAGAGGTGCCTATACTAGGGTGTGTAAGTGAAAGGTTAACGGTTGATGATCCGCGTCTCGAGTTACGATTATTCGGGGATTATCCCTGACGGATGTAATCAAATGTTGTGGCACAAGTGTGCAACCTCTGCAGAGTGTAAACCTATTCGAATAGCCGCGTCCGCGGTCATGGACAGTTGGAAAGGCCATACTGTTTCCGTCATCAGAATTTATATCTTTTTGAACTTGAACGGTGACTTTGAATTTGAATCACAACAGAGTTGTGGGAATGACACTAATGTTCCCACTTGAGTTAGTTAGCATATGAGGAGTTGTTTACTAAAATGTTTCTAAACTAAAATTGGCTTTATGCAAATAACCTTAGAGCTTAGAACACTTTAAATAGCAATGTTAATACTTACCTTCGTATTAGTTTGCGAGTACGTAAAGTACTCACGGCCTTGTCCCTGGCTATTCAAATGGCCAGACTATGAAGCCGAGCAGCAGTACGACGATGACGACCAGCAGGACGTCTACCACAACTAGGAGTTCCCGACGTCGAGCGTTGGCCTGTGGACTAGAGAGTCCATTTATCTTTACGCTTCCGCTATGAACTTGTGTTTGTTCGTTGATCAATAGATCAACTATTCGTGTAATATGGATCATGTGATTCCAAGTTGTAAGACATTATGGTTTGTAATGAATGATGACTGTGATACTTAACTATTATGCCTCGCAACAACGATATTCCTGGGATTGCGATGTATGACATAATAGGCATTCAGACTTAAAAATCCGGGTGTTGACAGCTTGGAGGTGCTGGAATCTTCGACTTCATCCCTTTTCCTCTTGCTCCTGGGAGAAACAGCGGAAGGAGGGGAGCGCCCTGATTCGGAAGCATCCGATTCAGATTTTTCGGAAGAATCCGCGGATTTGTGAGATCCCGCGACTCCACTCTCAGGACGAGACGGTTCTTGTGAGTCATCAGTGAAAACAGCTCGCTCATCCATCTCTCCACCTTCAGGAATGGGAGGAAGAGAAGATAGAACTTGGTGGTTCTGCACGATGAAAAAGCAAAATCAAGGTGAACATACAAAACAAATGAGGAAGCAGTCGAAAAATAAAAGCACAACTCGAAGAAAAAGTTACTTACTTCAGGAAAGGCGTGGTGGCCACTATACGACTCCACGCGGCAGGAGGTTGGAACATCGTGTTTCTTGCTTAACAAGGAGAAACGTCGAATGAGCTTCTCCAAGTCCTTCACAGAGAGATATTTGGATAGGCGATCAACATCTTTCTCGCCAGCATACATCCAAAGGGGGTTTTTGCGAGGCTGTAGGGGCCGCACCCTGATCCTAAGGAAATACGCAGTAATCTGAACACCTGACAGTTCTTCACCGCGGGTGTTCTGGAGCTCGTGGATGCGCTTCATCAGAGCATCTGTAGGTGTCCTTTCTTCATCAGTAGCCTCGGCGTCCCAGGATCAGCGCCTGAGGATTTTTGCGGCACCATCAAAAGGAGCGATGTTGCATTCTTGGGAGTTGTTGTACTCCTCCTAGACGTACAACCACCTCCTGCGCCACCCTTGGACGGAGTCGGGGAATTTGACATCGAAGTAGTCAACTTCGGGTCGGACGCAGATGACAACGCCGCCCACATTGTAGGCGACATTGCGAGAGCTGTTGCCCCGGAGATAGAAAATGCGTTTCCATAGGCCCCAAAAAGGATGGGCCCCGAGGCAGCACTCACACTAGGTGATGAAAATCGAGATGTGGAGGATGGAGTTGGGGTCAGCTGATGCAGCTGAATCCCGTAAACAAAGAGGAGTCCACGAAGAAACTCGTGGATGGGGGTGGAAAGGCCGCGAATGAGGTGATTGATGAAACTTACCCGGTACCCAATTGGAGGATGCGGGAAGATTTCATCGCCGGGGAAGATCAGTGAACCCTCCTTCTTGACCAGGCCAAGCTTCTTGAGGGTATTTTGGTCCTGGTTGGAGATTTTGGATCTGTCCCATCCAGAGATCTCCGCATTCTCCATTGCTGCGTCGGTGCCTGGAGCGGTGTGTCTCAGCAGTTTGGTGTGCGGCGGCATAAAACAGAGCTCTAGTGGAGAAATGGCTTGGTTGGAAGCGCGAACGCAAGGAGCTTGGGGATGGAAATGGCAGAACAGGATAGAGGAGAGAGAAGAACGGCGCAGCGAAGGGGGAGAATGAGGACGAAGGGGCAATTTTATAGAGAGGAATCGATTCGTTGCATCATTGGATGAAAGGAAAATGCATCTTACGCCTTACACGTGTCAATAAGGGTATAATCGTCTTTTCGGTGAGAAGTTACTGGACAGAAGTTACTGCGCGCGTGCCGGTAACTGCGGAGGACGTGTGTCCCCCACTTGCGCAATGTGTCGACCGTGCAGAACTTTGGACCCACGCTTCAGCGACGTGACAGAAGTCATGGTTTTCAAGGAGGTGGTCGTGGCTATCGTCAGCAAAGATATCATCCTGAAAAAAATATCGAGTGTTTCTATCAAATATAGCGACAACGAAAACCACGAGTGAGCTAACCAGAAAAGCATCGGGAGCTTGTGATCAAATACAAAGCATTTAGTCATACGCTCGGGGGCTACTCTTATCTGAAATATGGTTCATATTTCTGATAAGAGGGAGAGACAGAAAAAGAAAATATCGAGTTGATACAAGATAGAAAAAATTGAGCCTACAACCAAGTACAAGACTTGGCTGTAGCCTCGGGGGCTACTCCCATCGGGAGCCCTGGTCGCGTACTCGATAAAAATGAAAAAGATGGGAAGCTGACAATATAGCGACAAGACAGCAAAAAGGTGAGCCTACAAACAAGTACAAGCACTTGGCTGTAGCCTTGAGGGCTACTCCCATCGGGAGCGCTAGTCGCGCACCCGATGAAATATGAGGAGTAACATTGCACATCTTCGAGTTAAAACATAACTGTCCATATACTCCCATCGGGAGCTCAAGATAGTAAGTCATTATATGACTCGAATAAATATGTCATTCCAACAGCCGAAAAAGGCACTCGACAATATATTCTCATAGCGCGTCCGCCGCAGAAATATCTCTGAATGTCATAATATTTTACGAAGGTAAGTCCCCGGGATCTGTCCTGTGTGGCGTGGTATCGCACCTGAATGCGCTCTGCCACTTTTTCCGTATCAACAGATGCGAAGAAAAATCCTAACGGACGCGTTAGGTACCCGATAAATATGACTGGAATTCGGATCATGGTAAGACCTTAAGCGGCACATGTAGAATTACGCCAGTATACTGGGGTCAAGTCCAGGGACTTGACCTTGAAGTAGGTTTTTGCGGGATTGACACAAAAGCAGTTAACTGGTACCTGATCCGTCAGATGAACCAGCCCCATTTACCATTATCTATGAAAATTGTTTAGTGACTCGAGAAAATTATGAGTTAATCGTAATGAAGGAGATTTTACTCAGTTATACGATTCAAGAAAAATCTCGGGGGCTACTGACATAGGCATCCCCAATGGGCATGCCGAAGAAGGTACCCGGGGTTTACTGAAGGCCCATGACCCGAAGATTACAAAGCCCCGGAAGCCCGATAATGTGTCGATATGGAAGATATAGATATATTAGGAATAGAGACTTGTAATTATACGGGACGAACTCAAAGAGTCTCCCGCTGTTTGTAACTTGTACATCATGAAACCATCGGCTCCGCCTCCTATATAAGGGGGAGTCGAGGGAGAAAGAAACAATCGATTCATTGTCAACACAACCCTAGTTTTTAGTAGTCGAGCACCTTTTCGGCTGAAACCTTCGAGATCTACTTGCCCTCTACTTTCCACGAAACCCTAGTCTACAACTTGTAGGCATTGACAAGTTAATACCTTGTCACCCATGCAAATAAACAAATTGATCGAGGACAAATCAAGTGGAAAACTATAAAGTGCCAATTAGTTCGAGCATACTGATCATTTTTTAGCAGCATCAAGAAAATATAAATCGGCAGGACGTCGTTCCCGGTTGATGATTGAGCTAGAGATATCAGCCCTACCGTGTATCAACTTGACCGTCGGTGCGTCTCGAGAAGAACGACGGGGAGGGGAAGCTTCTTCGCACGGACGGGACGGGGAGGGGAAGCTCTTCGCACGGACGGGGATAAGTTGTGTAGGGGTGGGTGGGGGTTCATGCGGCTGGGCCGTTGGGGTAATAATTAAGGTCGGTAGGTGGTGTTTAATGGATTTGCATGTTTAATTTGTCGTGCACAAGGTTTAGGAATAGGAGGTTCCGTTTGCCGCGCGCATGATTCAAACTATCCCGCGCATGTAGTTTAAATTCGCCCTATTTTCATTAAATCGATATAAAGTCATGTGAGCGGAGGAAAATAAGCAAGGTTGCTTGAAAATTAGTAAAACTCTGGAACTATCATTTAAATATGCTCCACTTCGTGTGAAAATCGGGGATGGAGGCATGTTGAGCTGTTTATTTGTACTTTCTTCATTAAAATTCTCATTTTATGCACTTTGGATGGAAAGAAATCATTTGTACATAAATTTTGACAATGCTATTTGCAAACATTAACTGTTTTACATGCCAAGATGCACACGTCTACCAAATATGGGGCAAAAGTTTATCACAATCTAGGTTTGTATATATATGGTACACACACACATATATGGCCATGTATATGGCCTTGCTAATAGTTGGGTGGCCGTATGGCTTAATTAAATCCAAGTAATATGTTCATACATGGTATATTAAACCATATATAATTAAGCAAGTCCCCGGGTGTACTAGCAGTCAACTAGCTAGCTAGCAGATATATATAGCTAGAGAGCTTAATTTTGTTTCTGTCAAAAGCCAAGTTTTTGTTAGCGGTGAATTAATAAGTTAAAGTGAGAGGTTTATGCACACATTAATTAATTAGAGAGGGACCCCTTTAATTTTGTGCAAGTTTTACACTAATTAGGTAGAGAGAAGAGGTTAATTATTAGGCCATGTTAGGGTTTATGTGTTTTAGATTAGGATTATATGTGAATTAAAATACAATGTGCTATGATTAATTAAAACTAGATCGATCGAGTGCACACACATTATTAGAGGCACCCGCATTTACGCACAAAGTGCATGTGAATTAAAACTAGATAGATCGAGTGCGCACACACATTATTAATTAGAGGCACCCACCTTTGCGCATAAAGTGCATGCATGTGTGTTATTGGCAACCAACATGATATATATATATATATATATATATATATAAAGAGAGAGAGAGAGAGAGAGAGATTGAAATCCCCAAGAATATTCAAATATTATACAAATATATGCATGCGCGCATTGGCCATGCACGCGCACTAATTATATATATATATATATATTGTGAGGCAAATTAATTAAATTGTGCTTTCATTCGAGAACTTGTCAAAATTCAAGTTAATTAATTTATTAGTGTTAATTAAATAATTAATCAATCTCAGGGATGTTCATACATTATCTATATAGCTAGGCTATATATATTAATTAGGGTTAATCTAGGGTTTACTAGCTATATATATTGAGCAGGATTTTATTAGATCGGGTTCTTAGCTTGGGGTTATGTGTTTTAAGTAGGGTTTGATTAGCTAGGGTTTGGTTTAGGGTTAGAGTTAATGGCACATTTAGAGGACCGCGAGGCCCCTGGCCTGCTTGATGCACAATTAAGTGTCGTTGGCCTATAGCTACATATATAGGGTTTATATATGGTTTAATTAGGGTTTATTGGTTATTAGGATTTAATTTTAACTTGTTGTGAATTAAAATATAACTTTTTAAATTTGTGTGCTACAATTAATTAAAACTTGATTGCTCGAGTGTGCACACACATTATTAATTAGAGGCACCCGCCTTAATTTGCGCATAAAGTGCATGGATGTGTGTTGTTGGCCACCAACGATATATATATATATATATAGAGACAGAGAGAGAGAGATTGAAATCCCCAAGAATGTTCAAATATATATATATACATATATGTGCATGCATGGTAGGCCATGCATGCACACTAATTATATATATTATGAGGAAAATTAATGAAAGTGTGTTTTCATTCGAGGACTTGTCAAAATTTAAGCTAATTAATTTATCAGCGCTAATTATATAATTAACGAATCTCAGGGATGTTCATACATGATCGATATAGGATAAATATATATTAATTAGGGTTAATCTAGGGTTTACTAGCTATATATAAAGTAGGGTTTTATTAGATCGGATTATTAGCTTGGGGTTATGTGTTTTAAGTAGGGTTTGATTAGCTAGGGTTAGTGATATATATATATATATGGTTTAGGGTTTAGAGTTAATGGTACATTTAGAGGACCGCGAGGGCCCTGGCCTGCTTGATGCACAATTAAGTGTTGTTGGCCTATAGCTAGCTATATAGGGTTTATATATGGTTTAATTAGGGTTTAGGGGTTATTAGGGTTTAATTTTAACTTGTTGTTAATTAAAATATGAATTTTTTATTTGTGTGTTACAAAAAAATCAAAACTAGCTAGATCGATCGAGTGCGCACACACATTATTAGAGGCACCCACCTTTGCGCATAAAGTGCATGATATGCATTTGTGTTGGCCACCAACGATATATATATATAGAGAGAGAGATTGAAATCCCCAAGAATGTTCAAATATATATATATATATACATATATATGCATGCATGGTAGGCCATGCATGCAAACTAATTATATATATTCTGAGGCAAATAAATTAAAGTGTGTTTTCGTTCGAGAACTTGTCAAAATTCAAGTTAATTAATTTATCAATGCTAATGATATAATTAATGAATCTCAGAGATGTTCATACATGATCGATATAGGCCATATATACATTAATTAGTGTTAATCTAGGGTTTACTAGCTATATATAGAGCATGATTTTATTAGATCGGGTTATTAGCTTGGGGTAATGTGTTTTAAATAGGGTTTGATTATTTAGGGTTAGTTTTATGTATATATGGTTTAGGGTTTAGAGTTAATGGCACATTTAGAGGACCGTGAGGCCCCCTGGCTTGCTTGATGCACAATTAAGTGTCGTTGGCCTATAGCTAGCTATATATGGTTTATATATATGGTTTAAATGAGGGGTTTAGGAGTTATTAGGGTTTAATTTTAACTTGTTGGGAATTAAAATACAACTTTTTTATTTGTGTGGTATAAAAAATAAAAAACCAGCTAGATCGATCGAGTGCACACACACATTATTAGAGAAGCACCCGCCTCTGCGCACAAAGTGCATGCATTTGTGTTGTTGGTCACCAACGATAGAGATAGAGAGATTGAAATCTCCAAGAATATTCAAATATATATATATATGGTTTAGGGTTTAGGGTTAATGGAAACTAGCTAGTGCACATTAAAAGGACCGCGGGCCCACTCGGCCTAATTGATGCACAATTAAGTGTTGTTGGCCTATGTATAGGGTTTAGGGTTAATTAGGGTTTAGGGGTTAGGGTTTATTAGGGTTTAGGCCAGTTTAGGGTTGTTTAACTAGGGTTGATGTGCAAGTGTCGTTGGCCTAGCTTGCTAGCTTGAATCCCAATAATTAATTAATGTTCATACTTGAGAGAACACATGTCAAAATTCAAGTTTATTGGTGCTAATTAATCGAAAGTACGTAGCTAGCTAGTGCATGCATATGCATTAATTAATTAGAGGACCTCCTTGTAATGTGTGCATGTGCTGGTCATTTATATATATAGTTTAATTTGAACCCAAAGAATGTTCATATACACATGGTATATATATATTGCTATAGGCCATATATCGGGAAGCAAAAAAAATTCAAGAACTCATTGAAATATATATATATATTCAAGTTTACCTGTGCTAAATGTACACTAGTGCACATATTTATAGACGACCCCCTTGATGCGCAATTGTTGGATATCTAGTTTGAATCCCATGAATGTTCATACATGATAGGCTATATGCAAGTTTTTTTTAAGAACTTTCAAAATTAAATTCAAATTTATCGATGCTAATCGAAACTACTACTACACACATTATAGGACCCCGACCCTTGCGCAAGTGTGTTTGCCACCATCTATAGAATGAATCACAAGAATGTTTATACACATGTGGTAGGCCATATTATATTGTGAAGCAAGTTTTTTTGAGAACTTGTCAAAATGCAAGTTTATCGGTGCTAATGAAATCTAGCTAGTGCACATTAATTAGAGGACCCCCCACCGCCATTTCACAAGTGTTGGCCATCTATAAAGTTTGAATCCAAAAAATATTCATATATGCATGATATAGACCAACAATCGCAAAACAAGTCTCTTCAATAACTTATCAAAGTTCAAGCTTATCAGTGCTAATGGAAACTAGTGCACACTAGAGGACCCTGTTGCGCAAGTATTAGCCATCTATATATACTTTGAATCCCAATAATGTTCATATATGATAGGGCATATGTGTGAAGCAATTTTTTTTCGAGAACTTGTCAATATTGAAATTTCTCGGTGCTAATGGAAACCAGTGCACATTAGAGGACCGCCTTGCACAAGTGTTAGCCATCTATGTATAGTTTGAATCCCAATAATGTTCATACATGATAGGCCATATGTGATTCAAATTTTTTCTGAGAACTTGTCAAGATTCAAATTTATCGGTGCTAATGGAAACTTATGCACACTAGACGAGCCCCCTTGCATAAGTGTTGGCCATTACATATAGTTTAAATCCCAATAATGTTCATACATGATAGGCTATATGTGTGAAGGAATTTTTTCCCGTGAACTTCTCAAAATTTAAGTTTATCGGTGTCAATGGAAACTAGTCAAAAAATTACATAGAGTTCCAAAAGAACTAGACAATAACTTATAAGACCTGCAACTTTACAAAAAGGATACCAAAACATATAGAAGAAAAGTCGTCGAGTCCTTCTTGACCGCACATTAGAGCTCTGCTCCGCATCCTGGCCAGCAACTCCGTCGCAGGGTTCGCACCACTTGGGACGGTGTCGCCAGGACGAAGCAGAAGAAGGGCCTCAACAATGACATATTGGCTCTGACAAAGCAGAAGATGTGCACAGGCCAGACAGATGATATCGTCGTATTCCCCGAGCTTGTGAACTCCTGGGAACGTCCGCAACTTGACTTCCCCATTGGCCAGATCTGAAGCACTAACAAAAGCAAGCCTCACCGATAGCGCCATCACCTTGATGGCAGCAGATCGGGGTTTGGCCGGCTAGAACCGCCAGATCTGATCCGCCAGATTCCCCATTGTCCAGATCTAAAACCGATGACGAGATCTCCGACTGCATCACGCCATTCTCCACATGGGAAACACTAGATCTAAACTTACACCAACAACTACTCCCTCGGATCCGAATTAATTGACTCAACTTTGCTTATATAAATATGGATGTATCCATACATGTTTTTACTCTAGATACATAGACGTCTAAGAAAAGTTGAATAAATTAATTTAGATCGGAGGGTGTACGATATACAGAGAGAAGTCGTCCTCGTCTCCGGCCGGCGAGGCCGCCGAAGAGAAGAGGGAGAGGAGCCGGGGCGTGGGAAGGGGCGAGTTGGAGAGAGAGAGAGAGAGAAGAGGAAGAAATGAGAGCTCCCTGGGGAAGAACATTATTTTTGTCGTTCCCGCCGCTTGAAACTGAAAATTTCGGCCACGCGCCCAAGCATTCCGCCGCATCCATTCAAAAGTCATGTTACCAGTTTTACCCTTTTAACCTTGATTCGGAAGCTACAACCCACCGACCATTGAGGGATCATTCGGTAACAATGAAATATCTTGCCTAGATCCCGAACCCTCCCCACAGGCGCCCACCCACCAACCATTCACCTCATTCGCTCAAAAATACTCTCACATGCTAAAGCTCCTACTCTCTACGGTACTAGATCTGCTTCGCCGCCGGCATACTCCTCCACAGCGTAGCCATGATCGTGTAGGATGTCCACCCATCGGATCCGCTCCCCCGCCGTTCTTGCCACCGATGGATATGCTTCACCGCCGGCCTCATCTACATCGTAGCAATCAACGACTTTCCTGTCGACGCACCAGATCCTCTCCAACGGAACCGGATCTACTTCACCATGCCCCCCTCCACAGAAGCCGATCTATTCCACCGACTACCTCGGCGCAGCGACTGTATCAATATCACCGAAGCCCTTGCCAGCAACTAGATCTTGCCTCAATAACGCCACCTTCTCCTGAAACAAGATTGATTCATCGTCTCCCGCGTTCGCCGCCGCTGGAATGCAAGCTGCCGCCCCCGTCCACCCCACCGCAGCTTGGTAAGTACTCTGGCCCGTTTGATCGCGGTGTTTCTTAGTCATGTTTTGTATAGTTATTTGCAGATCTCTTATGCCATTAACTTTCTTGATGTGTTGCTTCGCATGAAGTTCGTTTTAATATTGTACAAAAGCATTATCCGGTCGCTACCATCCTGGTCATTCTACTGACACCTGTGTGCATCCACATATTGATAGCCGTATACCCTTTCATTCTTACACCACGTCATTAGACCACCGCTAGCTGCTAGCTATTTTCTCCTGCATGCTATTGTCACACTGATTTTATAATCATGCTATGTGAATTTCCAATCTGCTTGCTCTTATACCTCGTCATTAGCTTATAACTATTTTTTTCCATGAATGCTCTTGTCGCACAGCTTGTATAGTTATTGTTGTGTGCATGTCTGGTCTTTGTATTATCATAGACTAACTTATCAATGTTATTTTACCTAAGGATTGATCGGACCGCTTATTAGAATATCCAACATTAACAACGGTGACGCTAGGGAAGGTTGGAATCTGAGTTCTTGGTTGGTAATTTTGGCAGTTTACTTCTGTTATTATCTATAAGTTGTATGCATTGTTCCTTCTGCCAGAGATTAACACTTAGAACCCTGCCATAGCTATGCCATTGACTCTTTACTATATTTCTGCCTATTTGATATGCTTGTCTTGGAGCAACTGCGAAGGTGCTTTGAACCTGACATCTGGTCATTTTTAATGCTAGTTTACTTTCTATGGAAAACCTTGGCATTATAGTTATATTAATTTCGTACTCTAAATCTGAATATCTGAAA
>NC_061512.1:152220492-152258886 GCF_022539505.1 Lolium rigidum | reverse complement strand
CGTGTGGGCCTACCATCTACCACGGGGTTTCAGCCGGTTAACGCCGTTAACTGCCAGTTAACGGCGTCTGCCACGTGTCAGTTTGCATGACGTCAGCAGTCAACGGGCTCCCGGAAACACTTGGGCAACGGTCCGATTTTCCGTGGCGGAAGGGCGCCCAAGCGCGATGGACCGAAAAAAACGTCGTTGGACTTTGCCTGATGCAGTTTCCACAACAGAACCCATATCGTCGGGTTAGGCCCATGGGCGACGAAAAATACCCCTTAGCAGACGATTTTGAGACGTTGTCTATCAGAACTTTTCTTGTAGTGGGCTTCCGGGGGAAATTCCCCGTTGACAAGGTGTCAACTTGTCAATGCCTACGGATTGTAGACTAGGGTTTAGTTAGATGTAGAGAGCAAGTAGATCTCGAAGGTTTCAGCCGAAAAGTACTCGACGAATATAAAACTAGGGTTGTGTTGACGATCAATTCGATCCTCTCTTTGTCCCTCGACTCCCCCTTATATAGGAGGCGGAGCCGAGGGATTCGTAATACACAAGTTTACAGAATCCGGGAGGGTTTCCAACCCATCCCGCAAGATTACAAACGATGACTCCTATTACAACTCTAGCTTTCCTTAGTAGTATCCTGGGCTTCCGAATCTTCTTATTCTTCGGGTAATGGGCCTTCAGTAAACCCCGGGTACCATATTCGGCGAGGCCCATTGGGTATGCCTATGTCGGTAGCCCCGAGATTTTGCTTGAATTGCGAGTCAGGGAAAATCTCCACCTTTATATTTACTCAACAACTTTAAACTTCTCTATATTTCTTCATATGAATTTCTATATTGTACAGGGATAATGGTAATTGGGGCTAGTTCATCTGACGGATCAGGTACTAGTTAACTGCTTTACTGGCAATCCGCAAAAATCTACTTCAAGATCACGTCCCCGGACATGACCTCGGGATACTGGTGTAAACTTCGACAGGTGCCGCTTAAGGTCTTACCATTCTGTCGAGTCCCAGTTATATTTATCGGGTACCTAACGCGTCCGTTAGGATTTTTCTTCGTATCTGTTGATACGGATAAAAGTAGCAAACCGTCCCCACAGACGGCGCCACTTGACAAGGTATCAACTTGTCAATGCCTACGGATTGTAGACTAGGGTTTAGTTAGATGTAGAGGGCAAGTAGATCTCGAAGGTTTCAGCCGAAAAGTACTCGACGAATATAAAACTAGGGTTGTGTTGACAGTCAATTCGATCCTCTCTTTGTCCCTCGACTCCCCCTTATATAGGAGGCGGAGCCGAGGGATTCGTAATACACAAGTTTATAGAATCCGGGAGGGTTTCCAACCCATCCCGCAAGATTACAAACGATGACTCCTATTACAACTCTAGCTTTCCTTAGTAGTATCCTGGGCTTCCGAATCTTCTTATTCTTCGGGTAATGGGCCTTCAGTAAACCCCGGGTACCATATTCGGCAGGCCCATTGGGTATGCCTATGTCACCCGTCCCGGTGGCGTGCCGGAACAGAGACTTCTATCCCCCGAACTTGGCTTCGCGATGGCGGCGGTTGTGTAACTTTTCTCGTATCGTGGCTTATGTTTTTAGGGTTTTCGCGACGGAGAGACTTTATAGGCGGAAGGGCAACCTCGGAGGGGTCCCGAGGGACCCACACCATAGGGGGGCGCGCCCCCCCCTTGGCCGGCCGCCATGTGGGGTGGGGCCCCCTTGGCTCCCCTCTGGCCCCTCTTCGGTGCTCTGGAACCTTCCGTGAAATATAAGATCGTGGGCTTTTGTTTCGTCCAATTCCGAGAATATTTCCTGTGTAAGATTTCTGAAACCAAAAACAGCAGAAAAACAGGAACTGGCACTTCAGCATCTCGTTAATAGGTTAGTTCCGGAAAATGCATATAAATGATGTAAAGTGTGTATAAACATGTTAGTATTGTCATAAAACTAGCATGGAACATAAGAAATTATAGATACGTTTGAGACGTATCAAGCACCCCCAAGCTTAGTTCCTACTCGCCCTCGAGTAGGTAAACGATAACAAGGATAATTTCTGAAGTGACATGCTGCTATCATAATCTTGATCAATACCATTGTAAAGCATATGAGATGAATGAAGTGATTCAAAGCAATGGTAAAGATGATGATTAAACAACTGAATCATATAGCAAAGACTTTTCATGAATAGTACTTTCAAGACAAGCATCAATAAGACTTGCATAGGAGTTAACTCATAAAGCAATAAATTCTTAGTAGAAAGTTTTGAAGCAACACAAAGGAAGATATAAGTTTCAGCAGTTGCTTTCAACTTCAACATGTATATCTCATGGATAATTGTCAACACAAAGTAATATGATGAGTGCAAATAAGCAAGTATGTAGGAATCAATGCACACGAGTTGACACAAGTATTTGCTTCTAAGATAGAAAGAAGTAGGTAAACTGACTCAACATAAAGTAAAAGAATGGCCCTTCGCGAGAGGAAGCATGGATTACTATTTTTGTGCTAGAGCTTTTATTTTGAAAACATAGAAACAATTTTGTCAACGGTAGTAATAATTCATATGTGTTATGCATAAGACATCCTATAAGTTGCAAGCCTCATGCATAGAATACCAATAGTGCTCGCACCTTGTCCTAATTAGCTTGGATTTACATGGATTATCATTGCATAACATATGTTTCAACCAAGTGTCACAAAGGGGTACCTCTATGCCGCCTGTACAAAGGTCCAAGGAGATAAATCGCATTTGATTTCTCGTTTTTGATAGATCTCAACTAAGGACATCCATACCGGGACAACATAGAAAACAAATAATGGACTCCTCTTTAATGCATAAGCATTCAACAACAGATAATATTCTCATAAGAGATTGAGGATTAATGTCCAAACTGAAACTTCCACCATGATTCATGGCTTTAGTTAGCGGCCCAATGTTCTTCTCTAACAATATGCATACTCAAACCATTTGATCATGATAAATCGCCCTTACTTCAGAAAAGACGAACATGCATAGCAACTCACATGATATTCATCAAAGGTGTAATAGTTGATGGCGTCCCCAGAAACATGGTTACCGCTCAACAAGCAACTTATAAGAAATAAGATACATAGCGACATATTCCATACCACAATAGTTTTTAAGCTATTTTCCCATGAGCTATATATTGCAAAGACAAGGAATGAAATTTTAAAGGTAGCACTCAAGTAATTTACTTTGGAATGGCAGAGAAATACCACATGGTAGGTAGGTATGGTGGACACAAATGGCATAGGTTTTGGCTCAAGGATTTGGATGCACGAGAAGAATTCCCTCTCAGTACAAGGCTTTGGCTAGCAAGGTTGTTTGAAGAAAACACAAGTATGAACCAGTACAGCAAAACTTACATAAGAACATATTGCAAGCATTATAAGACTCTACACTGTCTGTCTTGTTGTTCAAACACTTCACCAGAAAATATCTAGACTCTAGAGAGACCAATCATGCAAACCAAATTTCAACAAGCTCTATGGTAGTTCTTCATTAATAGGTGCAAGGTGCATGATGCAAGAGCTTAAGCATGATCTATTTGAGCACAACAATTGCCAAGTATCAAATTATTCAAGACAATATACCAATTACCACATGAAGTATTTTCTGTTTCCAACCAAATAACAATGAACGAAGCAGTTTCAACCTTCGCCATGAACATTAAAAGTAACGCTAAGAACACCAGTGTTCATATGAAATAGCGGAGCGTGTCTTTCTCCCACACAAAGAAGGCTAGGATCAGATTTTATTCAAACAAAAACAAAAACAAAAGCAAACAGACGCTCCAAGTAAAGCACATAAGATGTGACTGAATAAAAATATAGTTTCACTAGAGGTGACCTGATAAGTTGTCGATGAAGAAGGGGATGCCTTGGGCATCCCCAAGCTTAGATGCTTGAGTCTTTTTGAAATATGCAGGGATGAACCACGGGGGCATCCCCAAGCTTAGACTTTTCACTCTTCTTGATCATAGTATATCATCCTCCGACCCTTCAAAACTTCCTCCACACCAAACTTAAAACAAACTCATTAGAGGGTCAGTGCATAATCAAAAATTCATATGTTCAGAGGGGACACAATCACTCTTAACACTTCTGGACATTGCCCAAAGTTACTGAAAGTTAATGGAACAAAGAAATCCACTCAACACAGTAAAAGAGGCAATGCGAAATAAAAGACAGAATCTGTCAAAACAGAACAGTCTGTAAAGACAAATTTTTAAGAGGCACTTAACAGGCTCAGATGAAAAAGCTCAAAACTAATGAAAGTTGCGTACATATCTGAGGATCACGCATGTAAATTGGAAGATTTTTTTGATTCTTCTACAGAGAGATCTACTCAAATTCGTGACAGGTAGAAATCTGTTTCTGCGCAGCAATCCAAATCTAGTATCAACTTTACTATTAGAGACTTTACTTCGCACAACAATGCAATAAAATAAAGATAAGGAGAGGTTGCTACAGTAGTAACAACTTCCAAGACACAACAAAACAGTAGCAAAATAAAAACATGGGTTATCTCTCAAGAAGTGCTTTCTTTATAGCCATTAAGATGGACTCAGTAATTTTAATGATGCTCGCGCAAAAAATAAGAGTTGAAGCAAAAGAGAGCATCAAAAGAAAATAAGAAACACTTTTAAGTCTAACCCACTTCCTATGAAAAGGAATCTTGTAAATAAACAAGTCATGTAAGCATAATGCAACAAGCATAGAAAGGCAACACAAGCGCAACTTCAAGATTCTCAACATAAAGAGGGGAAACTTAATATTATTAAGATGCATATAACCATGTTTCCCTCTCTCATAATAACTTTCAGTAGCATCATGAACAAACTCAACAATATATCTATCACATAAAGCATTCTTATCATGAGCTTCTTGCATAAAATTATTACTCTCCACATAAGCATAATCATTACTATTAATTGTAGTGGGAGCAAATTCAATAAAATAGCTATCATTATTATTCTCATCACCATAATCATCATATATAGGAGGCATATTGTAATCATAATTAATTTTCTCCTCAATAGTAGGTGGACTGAAAATATGATAGTCATCATTGTAATCATCATATATAGGAGGTAAAGTATCATCAAAGTAAATTTTCTCCTCCATACTTGGGGGACTATAAATATCATGCTCATCAAAACCAGCTTCCCCAAGCTTAGAATTTTCCATAGCATTAGCAACAATGGTGTTCAAAGCATTCATACTAATAACATTGCCATTAGCATTCATATAAAGTTCCATAGGTTTTTTAATTTTCTCTTCAAACACCTCATGTCCTAACTCAATATAAAGTTCATAATGATCTCTAATTTTTTTGTTGTTTTCCATTAAGCCTAACTAGTGAAAATAAAAACAAGAAACAAAAAGATATAATTGCAGGATCTAAAGGAAATACCTTCGAGCACTCACACAGTGGCAACAGTGCTAGGAAATAGCTTAGTAGTCGGAGGATGTGAATACCTTTTATCTTACCTCCCCGGCAACGGCGCCAGAAAATAGCTTGATGTCTACGCACGCTTCTATTCCTGTAGACAGTGTTGGGCCTCCAAGAGCAGAGGTTTGTAGAACAACAGCAATTTTCCCTTAAGTGAATCACCCAAGGTTTATCGAACTCAGGGAGGTAGAGGTCAAAGATAGTCCTCTCAAGCAACCCTGCAATTACGATACAAGAAGTCTCTTGTGTCTCCAACACACCTAATACACTTGTCAGATGTATAGGTGCACTAGTTCGGCGAAGAGATAGTGAAATACAAGTATAATGGATGATTATAAGTAGTAATTGCAATCTGAAATAAAGATGGCAGCAAGCAAACATGTAGCAGAACTTGTTGGAAACGGTGTTTCAATGCTTAGAAACAAGGCCTAGGGATCCTACTTTCACTAGTGGACACTCTCAACATTGCAATCATAATTGAATATAAATATAAGCACTTCACTATGCTATTCTGAACAAGGAAAAAAATAGCGGGCTATTTGATTTAGCGGACACCTCGTCCAGAAGCTATTGAAGCTATAGCGGTGCTATAGCGGAAGCTAAACCATTTAGCGGTTTGCTCTATAAATGCAATATATGTCATAGAAACAAAAAAAATTGCAGCATACATATCATGGGAAATAATATTTTGCTTTGTCTTCATGATTATTGCATTGCTTATAATGTGCTACGGACCTAAGCTAGATATGCCAATTCTATATATCTACAATCCTTATTTCTAAAAAAATTACATGGGATGGAATGAAATGGAATTGAATAGGCAGGGAAGTACGTAACAGGAAGGAAAGACGTAACAGTTCTAGTGTTTGAACAAACAATCAAGCTTCTATATACAAATTATTTTTAGCGATTATAATGTCTGACAGCTGAAACAATTCAGCATCGAACAAAGAGTAAATGAAAAAGGTGTAGAAACAATCTAGCCTGTGTTTCGGATGTGGTCGGTCGTCTCGATTCAGCCTGTGACTCCCAAGCCAAGGCATCGTGTCCTTGGCGCAGCAGCCCAACGAAAACATGTATTGGGCTTCAAATTGTAGTGGCATGGGACAATTATGTTAGCGGCACTATAGCTCCTCTACCGGCTACACTATTTAGCAGTAATTAGCGGCGCTTTAGCGGACGTAGCGCCTATAGCGGAAAAAACAGGCTTAGCGTCGCGGAAGGATGTCTGAGAAGCTATAGCGTTGCTATAGCGAAGCTATAGCCAGCTATTTTTTTCCTTGATTCTGAATTACTCTCTGGCGGGATAACGAACACTAATTCACCGTGTAGGGCTGCAAAAGCAAACCTTAAAGATGTATTCCCAAGTACTAATAAACACCCCATGCTGTCACTGTGAGCATTCATAGGAGGTACTAACACACCACAATTTCATAGAGACATCCGACTCAAATCGTAACCCAGTGAACAAGTATTCTGTGAAATATAGCCTAAGAGACCCACACGGTGCACACACTGTCACCTTAACACACGTGGGACAAGGAGTCTCCGGAGATCACATAAGTAAAATCCACTTGAATAGCATAACGACATCTAGATTACAAAGCTCATCATATGGATCTCAATCATGTAAGGCAGCTCATGAGATTATTGTATTGAAGTACATGGGAGAGAGAGATTAACCACATAGCTACCGGTAAATCCCTCAGCCTCGGGGGAGAACTACTCCCTCCCCATCATGGGAGACAGCAGCGGCGATGAAGATGGCGGTGGTGTCGATGGAGATGGCTTCCGGGGGCAATTCCCCGTCCCGGCGGCGTGACGGAACAGAGACTTCTGTCCCCCGAACTTGGCTTCGCGATGGCGGCGGCTGCGTAACTTTTCTCGTATCGTGGCTTATGTTTTTAGGGTTTTCGCGACAGAGAGACTTTATAGGCGGAAGGTGATACGTCTCAAATGTATCTATAATTTCTTATGTTCCATGCAACTTTTATGATGATACTCACATGTTTTATACACATTATATGTCATTATTATGCATTTTCCGGCACTAACCTATTGACGAGATGCCGAAGAGCCAGTTGCTGTTTTCTGATGTTTTTGGTTTCAGAAATCCTAGTAAGGAAATATTCTCGGAATTGGACGAAATCAACGCCGAGGGGCCTATTTTTCCACGAAGCTTCCAGAAGACCGAGGGTGATACAAAGTGGGGCCACGGGGTGACGCCCACTAGGGCGGCGCGGCCCAGGCCCAGGCTGCGCGGCCCTAGCGTGTGGGGCCCCCGTGACTCCTCCGACTCCGCCCTTCCGCCTACTTAAAGCCTTCGTCGCGAAACCCCCAGTACCGAGAGCCACGATACGGAAAACCTTCCAGAGACGCCGCCGCCGCCAATCCCATCTCGGGGGATTCGGGAGATCGCCTCCGGCACCCTGCCGGAGAGGGGAATCATCTCCCGGAGGTCTCTTCATCGCCATGATCGCCTCCGGATCGATGTGTGAGTAGTCCACCCCTGGACTATGGGTCCATAGCAGTAGCTAGATGGTTGTCTTCTCCTCATTGTGCTATCATGTTAGATCTTGTGAGCTGCCTATCATGATCAAGATCATCTATCCGTAATCCTACATGTTGTGTTTGTTGGGATCCGATGAATATTGAATACTATGTCAAGTTGATTATCAATCTATCATATATGTTGTTTATGTTCTTGCATGCTCTCCGTTGCTAGTAGAGGCTCGGCCAAGTTCATACTTGTGACTCCAAGAGGGAGTATTTATGCTCGATAGTGGGTTCATGCCTCCATTGAATGCGGGACAGATGACGAGAAAGTTCTAAGGTTGTGGATGTGCTTGTTGCTACTAGGGATAAAACATCGATGCTTTGTCTAAGGATATTTGTGTTGATTACATTACACACCATACTTAATGCAATTGTCTGTTTTTTGCAACTTAATACTGGAAGGGGTTCGGATGATAACCTGAAGGTGGACTTTTTAGGCATAGATGCGTGCTGGATAGCGGTCTATGTACTTTGTCGTAATGCCCTGATTAAATCTCATAGTAGTCATCATGATATGTATGTGCATTGTTATGCCCTCTCTATTTATCAATTTCCCAACTGTAATTCGTTCACCCAACATGCTATTTATCTTATGGGAGAGACACCACTAGTGAACTGTGGACCCCGGTCCAATTCTTTACATCTGAAATACAGTCTACTGCAATACTTGTTCTTTACTGTTCTTCGCAAACAAACAATCATCATCCACACTATACATCTAATCCTTTGTTTACAGCAAGCCGGTGAGATTGATAACCTCATTGTTACGTTGGGGCAAAGTACTTTGATTGTGTTCTGCAGAGTTCCACGTTGGCGCCGGAATCCCTGGTGTTGCGCCGCACTACACTCCGCCACCAACAACCTTCACGTGTTCCTTGACTCCTACTGGTTCAATAACCTTGGTTTCTTACTGAGGGAAAACTTGCTGCTGTGCGCATCACACCTTCCTCTTGGAGTTCCCAACGGACGTGTGCTTACACGCCATCAGAAGGGCAGCCTCGGAGGGGTCCCGAGGGACCCACACCATAGGGCCCCCCCCCCCTTGGCCGCGCCGCCATGTGGGGTGGGGCCCCCTTGGCTCCCCTCTGGCCCCTCTTCGGTGCTCTGGAACCTTCCGTGAAATATAAGATCATGGGCTTTTGTTTCGTCCAATTCCGAGAATATTTCCTGTGTAAGATTTCTGAAACCAAAAACAGCAGAAAACAGGAACTGGCACTTCGGCATCTCGTTAATAGGTTAGTTCCGGAAAATACATATAAATGATGTAAAGTGTGTATAAACATGTGAGTATTGTCATAAAACTAGCATGGAACATAAGAAATTATAGATACGTTTGAGACGTATCAGTGTGCCACCCGTCAGCCAAACGAGCAGCACTAGAGAGATCCCCGCCGCCTCCATCCTTGGGAACCGCGCAGGCTTCCCCGGCGCCTCTCTGGCAGCAGCGAGGTGAGGGGAAGAGGAGGAGGGGGCTCAGACAACAGCAGGTGTGTAGCAAATATTATTGTGTAACAAATATTGTCATATTGTCACACAAACATGCTCCGGAGAGAGAGTACAAATAATTAGGTGCCACTCTAGATAACTACTGTCAACTAATTACTTGTCAAGCCGGATCAGTAAATATTTATGTGTTTTGTGATACAATTACCCCAAAGTTGATGTTCCGTGAAAAAAATTCTAGAGTTGTGGTTTTGCGATAAAATTTCCTCAACTAGTGGTGCTAAGTGATAAAACCTCGTCGAGCCGGGACTGGTGAAGCAGGATTGAGAGTTTGAGACGCGGCAGAAATAACTGAAGGCGGACGGTCGAACACGCTGCACTGCCAGGCGTGGTTAGCTCGGGGTGTAGGGTTCCAGGGTCGCCTATTGAGAGCTGGGCGCGATAACATGGCGGAGACTTGCTGCGCTGCGTTGCCACGAGAGATGCTGAAGCCTCACCACTTCTCCTATCCCAGGGGCAAGACCACCGGCAATGGCCGGCGGCGGTAATAATGGGAGGCACGCGCGGAAGATAGCGGGCACCGACCGGCAGCAAGAATAGGCGAAGGGCGCGAGTATCAACCGGTGGCGGCGGAGCTCCTCTCGCACAAATCAGACTGCATATCTCATTGAATCGCTAGCTCGATCTCGATTTCGATCTTAAGCCTGGTTCTGAAGGGGTGATACATCGCTCGATCTCGATTCAGGTTTAAACCTTGGCTCTGTGGATCGATCCATCGATGATCACTCTTATATTTGAAGACTAGAAAAGCCAAAACGTGTCGGACCAGGTTTCTGAAAACTTACAACCCAACACGACATACCCAGCGGACGAACCAAATAGGGAACCAAGACATACCCAGCGGACGAAGGAATCGGCGGACCAAAACAAACGGACCAAACCACGGAAACGCTTTCGCTTTTATTATTAGGTATAGAATTGATTGATGGGATTCGTAGCATAGAAAACAAAAAATTTCCTACCGTAAGAAAGAAACACATGCCAAGATCTAATCTAGTAGATGGTAGCAACGAGAAGATCATGAGACTAACCCTCAAAGATTTCCAAAGCCTAACGAGATTAGATCTCGTGGTGGATGTAGTCGATCACTTGCCGCTTGCAAAAGCGCGTAGAAGATCTTGACCACTTGCAAAAGCGCGTAGAAGAACTTGATGGTGCAACAATCGGGCAGCACCTCCGTACTCGGTCACACGTACGGTGTTGATGAAGACGACGTCCTCCTCCCCGTTCCAGCGGGCAGCGGAAAGTTGTAGATCCTCCTCGGAATCCCGGCAGCACGACGGCATGGTGGCGGTGGTGGTGGAGAACTCCGGCAGGGCTTCTCCTATGCGCTGCGGGAGTATTATGTGGAGGAGTGATGACCCACAAGTATAGGGGATCGCAACAGTCTTCGAGGGAAGTAAAACCCAATTTATTGATTCGACACAAGGGGAGACAAAGAATACTTGTAAGCGTTAACAGCGGAGTTGTCAATTCAGCTGCAGCTGGAAACAGACTTGCTCGCAAGAGTTTATCAGTAGTAACAGTTTTATAGCAGTAGCAGTAGTGAAATAACAGCAGCAGAGTAACAAAGACAGCAGTAGTGATTATAGTAAACAACAGGATTAAAATACTGTAGGCACAGGGATGGATGAACGGGCGTTGCATGGATGAGAGAAACTCATGTAACAATCAAGATAGGGCATTTGCAGATAGTAATAAAACGGTATCCAAGTACTAATCAATCAATAGGCATGTGTTCCATATTTAGTCGTACGTGCTCGCAATGAGAAACTTGCACACCATCTTTTGTCCTACCAGCCGGTGGCAGCCGGGCCTCTAGGGAATCTACTGGAAATTAAGGTACTCCTTTTAATAGAGCACCGGAGGAAAGCATTAACACTCCGTGAACACATGTGATCCTCATATCACCGTCTTCCCCTCCGGTTGTCCCAATTTCTGTCACTTTGGGGCCTCGGGTTCCGGACAACAATACGTGTATACAACTTGCAGGTAAGATCATAAAACGATGCATATCATCATGAAACAGTAACATGTTCAGATCTGAGATCATGGCACTCGGGCCCTAGTGACAAGCATTAAGCATAAAAAGTTGCAACAATATCATAAAAGTACCGATTACGGACACTAGGCACTATGCCCTAACAATCTTATGCTATTACATGACCAATCTCATCCAATCCCTACCATCCCCTTCAGCCTACAGCGGGGGAATTACTCACACATGGATGGGGGAAACATGGCTGGTCGATGGAGAGGCGTCGGTGGTGATGATGGCGATGATCTCCTCCAATTCCCCGTCCCGGCGGAGTGCCAGAACGGAGTTTCTGGTCCCGAGACGGAGTTTCGCGATGGTGGCGGCGTACTGGATGGTTTCTGGCGACTTCGACTTCTCCCCGTGCGTTTTTAGGTCGAAGGCGTTAAGTAGTCCAGAGGAGGGCGTCGAAGGCCGGCCGAGGGGGCCACACAGTAGGGAGGCGCGCCCCCCTCCTGGGCCGTGCCGGCCTAGTGTGTGGGGGCCTCGGGCCTCCACCTGGCTTGCCCTTCTGGCTCCGTCAATCTTTTGGAAAAATAAGACCTTTGGCATAAATTCTGAGGATTTTCCTGAAAGTTGGATTTCTGCACAAAAACGAGACACCAGAGCAGTTCTGCTGAAAACAGCGGTAGTCCGTGTTAGTTGTATCCAAAATACACACATTAGAGGCAAAACAATAGCAAAAGTGTTCGGGAGAGTAGATACGTTTTGGACGTATCAACTCCCCCCAAGCTTAGCTTATTGCTTGTCCTCAAGCAATTCAGTTAACAACCGAGTGCGATAAAAGAACTTTCACGAACACATTTGTTCATATGATGTAAATATTCTCATGATATGGCAAGTACTTAAGCAATTCATAATAAGATACATGCAAATAAAATCATCTAACAGCTATGTCAATCATGGAAAAGGTACCAACAAATTAACAATAAGCATCATGAATCATGTCTATCAGCAGGATTGCAATGTTCATAAAAGATATGATAAAGTGGTATCTCACTTGCCCGTATTTGTACAGCAAAACATAAATGCTCGGGCACCTTTGAAGTTTATGGAAAGACTGGAAGTAGAGATTATCAAAGATAAAATCATCAAAGTTATACCACAATTAATCACATTTTGGGACAAGCATATTATACTAAGAATGACAGTTGTGCTCTCAAGAAGGTGCTCAAAGAAAGGATGGAGACTCAATGTAAAAGTAAAAGATTGACCCTTCGCAGAGGGAAGCAAGGATTAACATGTGCTAGAGCTTTTCATTTGTAAAACAGGAGTAAAATTATTTTGAGAGGTGTTTGTTGTTGTCAACGAATGATAGTGGGTACTCTAACTACCTCGTAAACCAGACTTTCAAGAGCGGCTCCCATGAAGGACGTTATCTCTACCAGCAAGGTAAATCATCACTCTTCTCTTTTGTTTACACACGTACTTTAGTTTTATTATGGATGACACTCCCCCCAACCTTTGCTTACACAAGCCATGGCTAACCGAATCCTCGGGTGCCTTCCAACAATCTCATACCATGGAGGAGTGTCTATTTACAATTTAAGTTGCTTACTGATAAATCAGGGCAAAACATGTGAAGAGAATTATTAATGAAAGTTGATTAATCGGGGCTGGGAACCCCGTTGCCAGCTCTTTTCGCAAAATTATTGGATAAGCGGATGTGCCACTAGTCCATTATGAAAGTCTGTCAGGAGTAAATGACAAGATTGAAAGGTAAACACCACATATTTCCTCATGAGCTATAAAACATCAACACAAATTGAGAAGCATTTTGAAGGTTTAAAGGTAGCACATGAGAATTTACTTGGAATGGTTTGAAATGCCATGCATAGGTATTTATGGTGGACACTCTGGAATAACTTGGTTTTCAGGGGTTTGGAAGCACGAGCGAGTGTTCCCGCTCGGTACAAGTGAAGGCTAGCAATAGACTGGGAAGCGACAATCAAGAGAGCAGTTACTGTCATAATCATGCTTGCGACAAAATAAATTAACGGAGGCATAAAAGTGGTACAAGAACTCAGAGGTAAAGTAGATCATCGAGGCTTAATTGACTTTTGTTCAGTCATATGCATGCGTGAGCATGTGCCAAGTTGATTTGAGCGGATTATTCAGAGGAGGATACCACAATGTCATACCTATCTATGAATAAAACAATGCACGCAAATATTTATGACATGCTACTTATATTAATAAATTGGAGCTAATCATGAGAGATCATGAACTACTAGACTTTCTTAATTGACATATACCTCACATGAACCAACTAAGCATGCTCACATGGATGAGTATATGTACAAAAATGAAAACAAATAGAGTTAATACCAGCCTCTCACCACAGTCGAATTGTCGTAGATCGTCATTATTGCTTTTCACTTGTGTAGCTTGAATAATATGGAATGAAAACCACGCTCCAGCCACCAAATACCATTGAACTCATAATGAACTTTACAAAACTAAAGAAGAACAGCAAATATTTTTGGTGTTTTCGAATTGGAAACAAGAACAAAAGGAAACAAGCAAACAAAACAAAATCTTTTTGGATTTTCTTATAGCAAACCAACGATAGCAAGCAAAGCAAAATAAAAGCAAGAAACCAAAATAAACAAGTGGTGAAGAGAAACAATAAGAAATATTTTTGGTCTTTTTGTGTTTTAGGAAAGAAACAAAGCAAAAACGAAAGAATGAAAACTAAAAGGGTCACATAAACACAAAGCAGCAGAAATTCGTCAAACTTGACAGCAGTACGATGAATCGATTTTTAAGAAATTCTTCCGCTGCTCAGCTCGAAAAGTGTTCAACTAATGAAAGTTAGATAACAACCTGGGGAACATGCACAAAAATTGGCTTCGCAAAATAACTTTCTCGCTGTTTTTGAGAATTTTTTTGGTGTCAGCCCAGAATCTGTTTTCAATCAGCACTTCCCCAAATATCATCTCCCCCTCATTAGAAAACCACTTCAAGAAACTAAACAAGTATATACAAGTATCCAGCAACCATAATATGCACACAATGAGTGATGCCGGTATACCTCCCCCCAAGCTTAGGCTTTTGGCCTAAGTGGAGATCAATCCCATGGTGCCCATGAAGTAGCACCTCCGTAGTACGACGAAGATGGATCCTGTTCCGGGTATGTGCTGGAAGAAGCACCCGGATAAGTGACGGTGTAGTCGTAGGAGGGCTCGGCGTCCTCGGAGTCATGCTGCTGGTGGAAGCCCTGTATCTTCAGTTGCTCATCCACCTCCTCCTTAGAGCGCGACCATGGTTTCCTGTCAACACTGAACAAATCTGGCTGCGGCAAAAGGATTTCCCTCTCTTCCCCATTAGCACACAACATTCTATAGACAATATTATCTAAACTAGAGTCGGTTGTAACAAATTGATGACTCTTCATAACAGCAACATCAAGTCTTATATGAGTTAATTTCACATCAGTAGGGTTAAGAGGAAGATCTAGATATGCTAAAATGCGCGATGCAATAGTTCCTCCAAATATAGGCCCCTTGTTAGACAAGCGGCGAGCAACAAGAGCACCAAGATGATAAGGTGTGTCTCCAGTGAGTGCAGCAATTAAGAAAGCAAGATGATAGCTAGAAATATTACTAGTGTTGTCTCTACCAAGAATGCTAGTAGCAATGTAATAAGCAAAATACTTAATGGCGGGGAGTTGAATATTTCTTATCTTGCCACGCTGAATGGTGCGGCAATCATCATTGGTGATTTCTCGATAGAGCTCCAGCAAAGCCTTGGGGTTGTCCTCGATCTTCCTTGCTGTACCTACAGGGGCAATATCCAATGCAGTACAAAAATCCTCCAACTTCATAGTAATAGGCTTACCATAGATTTTGAATGCAACTGTCGGGTGATAGTGCTTGTTGTTGAACTTAAAGCTCTCCACAAAGATTTTAGTGAGCATGTAGTATTGCTCCCTCTCATCTCCCATGTAGGTGGTTAAGCCTGCCTTACCGACGAGGGTCAAGAAATCATCCAACAACCCTGCATTACTCAAAAAGTTATAACATGGGAAAGATGAAGCGTTAGGGACTCCATTGTCCTCTTCGGGTTCGAAGCTTGGTGCGATGAGGTCCTCATTATAGGATTGCCTGAATCGGGTGGCGGTCCTAGAAGGCCTCCCCGTGTTTGTCGTCTCTCTTTCAAACACTTCTCCAAAGTTACAATTATCCATCTTCCTTTTCTGAAATTTTTCAACAACCACTATAAAATTTGATTTGGTGACATACAATTGTGGGAAACTACTATAGGAACTTGCTAGAGTACTAATCATGCATCAAAACTAGTTTCTACAACTTAGAACAAGCATGCAAGCTCACTAAACATGTTACCTACAGCAGCAAAATATTCAAGATATACTCAACCAAACAAAATTCTACTTGGATAATCGAAGGAGTCACATACCGGAGAGCAAATGTGCCAAATTTCAGACAGAAATCTGGGCTGAGCAAAGAGATTGAGAAATCTTGAGCTCTTGAGCAGAAACGCGAGTGAGAGAAAGCTGGTGCGAGTTTTTTCGGGAGAGAGAAGAGAATGGGAGAAAGAGATGAAGTGGTGGGGCAAGGAGGGCCCCACACAACAGGGTGGCGCGCCCCCCTTGCTGGCCGCGCCGGCCTGTGGGGTGCCACCCTGGGGTGCCCCACTGGTCATCCCCAGGTGCTCCCAGGTGCTTCTTCGAAAAATAAGACCAACGGTATAATTTTTGTGAATTTTTGAAAACTTTGAAAAATGCACATTTCTGGGTGTCAAAATTATTATTACTGGGCAGGAAAAGATTTTTGAAATCTCTAATTAACTAAAGAACTTTGCAAAACAAAAGTGCTACAGCAAGTAAAACAAGTGGAGGAAGAAAGAGATGTTGTTTAGCTCCTCTATGCATATACAATGAATTTGTTAACAAGGTTGATCAAGTCTTGCCACCAAATAAATTTTACATAGCATAAGAAGAAATAAACCTCAAATCAATCATGTTACCTTGAATTGTATTGATATGGATCCAATCACAAGAGTTTGATATTCTTTTTAGGCTCATATATTGGACAATCAATAGTTCCCACTTTGATAGTTCTCACATTAGAAATTGTATTAACTCCACATGCTTTCTCGATCCTCTTGGGAAAATAAACGGTATGCTCCTTATCATCGACATTGAAAGTAACTTTTCCTTTATTGCAATCAATAACAGCCCCTACGGTGTTAAGAAAAGGTCTCCCAAGAATAATAGACATATTATCATCTTCAGGCATTTCCAACACAACAAAATCAGTTAATATCAAGCAGTTATTAGTAACTTGAACAGGAACATCCTCACATATACCAACAGGAATATCAGTAGATTTATCAGCCATTTGCAAACATATATCAGTCGGTATCAACTTATCTAAATAAAGTCTCTTATAAAGAGAGAAAGGCATAACACTAACACCCGCTCCCAAATCACATAGAGCAGTTCTAACATAATTATTCTTGATAGAACAAGGAATAGTTGGTATACTTTTATTAGAGACATAATCACACCCGCTCCCAAGCTTCTTTGGAACTTTGCCATTGAAAGAGTAATTAGCGAGCATAGTGGAAATCTCCTCATTAGGAATTTTCCTTTTATTAGAGACAATATCTTTCATACACTTTGAATAAGGAGGCAATTTAATAGCATCAGTCAAAGGTATTTGCAGGAATAAAGGTTTCATCCAATCACAAAATTTATTATAGTGTTCTTCTTCCTTTGATTTTAGTTTCTTAGCAGGAAAAGGCATTTGCTTTTGAACCCAAGGTTCTCTTTCACTACCATGTTTCTTAGCAATAAAATCTTCTTTAGTATACTTTTTATTTTTAGCATGCTTTTCAGGTTCTTCTTCAGCCTCTTCTTTATCAGAAGCATCATTCTTATCATTATCTTTATCATGTTCATTACCACTTTCAGTTTCAGCATCAAAAATAGAAATACTATTAGGATCATTAACAGGCTCAGAGGATTCTACAACAGTTTTATGTTTCTTTTTCTTTTTCTTAGATGGAGCACTAGTTTCAGTTCGTTGAGAATCTTGTTCAACTCTTTTGGGATGCCCTTCAGGATATAGTGGATCCTGGGTAGAAACACCGCCTCTAGTTGTTACTTCATAAGCATGTTTTTCTTTAGAATTGTTTTTTAACAAGTCATTTTGCACTTTAGTGAGTTGATCAATTTGAGTTTGAATCATATGAAAATGTTTAACAAGCATCTTAACATCATTGGAGGTTCTCTCCACAATACCATGCAATTCACTAATAGTTCGAGAATTTTCCATTAAATGATTCTCTACTCTCATATTGAAATTATTTTGCTTAACAATATAATTATCAAACTCATCTAAGCATTGAGCAGGAGGTTTTGAATACGGAATATCTTCCCTAGTAAAGTGTTCAAGAGAGTGTACCTCAATCATGGATGAAGGGAGAGTTATCTTACATAAATCTTCTATGGGAGGTAAATTCTTCACATCTTTGGATTTAATACCCTTCTCTTTAAGAGATTTCTTGGCTTCCCTCATATCTTCATCATTTAATTTAATCATACCCCTCTTCTTCAATATTGGTGTCGGGGTTTGTTCAGGTGTAGACCAATCATCATGATTCCGGCCTATTCTAGCCAATAATTCTTCAGGGTCGTCTGGAGTTCTTTTCCTGAAAACACAACCAGCACAACTATCCAGGTATGCCCTAGACTCAATGGTTAGTCCACTATAAAATATATCAAGTAAATCATGCTTTTCCAAATCATGTTCAGGCCGAGCTCTAATAAGAGAGCAAAATCTCGCCCAAGCCTCGAGCAATTTCTCTCCATCTTCCTGGTCAAAATTATAAATTCTCTGCAAAGCAATATGTTGAGCACTAGCAGGAAAGTATTTCCGAAAGAAAACATCAAGCAATTCTTTTGGACTATTAATAGAATCAGGTGGCAAACTATTATACCAAGTTTTAGCATCATCCTTTAATGAGAAAGGGAAAATTTTAGCAACGAAATAAGTACGCTTCTTAACATCATCAGAAAACAAGCTACTCAGAGTAGACAGCTCAATCATGTGTTCTACAGCACTTTCTTTTTCAGTACCACAAAAAGGTGTTTTCTCAACAATAGATATATGAGATAAATCAAGAGAAAAATCATAATCCTTATCCTTAATGTTTATAGGAGATGTGGCAAATTTAGGATCAAAAGACAGTTTATATCTAACAGTATGTTGTGCAAGCAACTTTTTAATTTTTGTTGCATCAGTAGTAGCATTGCATTTATCAATAAAATCATCATCAAGTTCTACATAATCTTCATCAAGATCATCACTAGAGTATTCAACAGAGTCAGGTGAATTAACAGGTGTAGTAGCATTTTCATTAGGAGTTTCAGTACTTTCAATTTGTCTAGACCTAGCAATTGTAGCATCTAGAAAAGATCCCAATGAACCATCATTATCAAGCACAGCAGAAGCATCATCAAAATTATGAGAGGAATTTTCAGATCTAGCAGAAGTACCAGCATGTGAAGCTTGTGGTGGTGAAACAAGTTTATCTATCACAGATGGTGAATCAAGAGCAGCAGAGGTACTCAGAGTTGTACCTTTTCTTGTAGTGGATGGTAATATGGCGACTTTAGGATCGCGAGGTTTACCCATGATGGAGAATTTGCAGCGAACAATATCAATCCAACTGAACTTGCAAATAAAGCTATGCTCCCCGGCAACGGCGCCAGAAAATAGTCTTGATGACCCACAAGTATAGGGGATCGCAACAGTCTTCGAGGGAAGTAAAACCCAATTTATTGATTCGACACAAGGGGAGACAAAGAATACTTGTAAGCCTACTTGGCACAACAATGCATAAAACTAAGATAAGGAGAGGTTGCTACAGTAGTAAACAACTTCCAAGACTCAAATATAAAACAAAAATACTGTAGTAAAAACATGGGTTGTCTCCCATAAGCGCTTTTCTTTAACGCCTTTCAGCTAGGCGCAGAAAGTGTGTATCAAGTATTATCAAGAGATGAAGCATTGACATCATTACCTTGGACTTTACCCTTAACTTTCTTGTTCTTTTTCTTACTCTTTGACTCAGGGAATATATGTCTACCCCCCGGTGTAGAGGTGAATTTTAGGGTGCCTTCTCCCATATCTATGACTGCTCCCAATAGTTTCAGCAGGGATCTTTCGAGTGTGATTTGTCCTGTTCCTGCACATTCAATAACAAGATAATCAATGGATATTGTTCTCCCAAGAACGGTTGTATGCACACCCGCAGCTATTCCTTTAGGAATTATAATAGAGTTATCAATAAGAGTTATTCCTCCTCCCCCTTCAACGGATCCCCAAAGTTTCAAAGATTCATGAATACTCTTAGGCATTAGGCAAAATTCAGACATAATATCACAATTGGCATGAAGAGTTTGGTCACCGATAACAATTTTAATAGTAGGATCCCATAATGAAGGTTCAGAGTTCACTAAAACTTGATCAAGACGATTACGAACATATCTATAATTTTCATTCAAGCGAGATGCACTTGTCTCAAGAGTGTTTAATCTATTATAAATGCTGATAAGGGCTGAATCAAAGTTATTAGCTGAATCATGTGATGCAACCAACTTCTTTATGGCATTAAAAGCTTGATCCCCATTGCAATGAAGGAAATCTCCTCCCACTACAGCATCCAAGGCATATCTATAGCGAATCATAAGACAAAAATAAAAATTACTAAGGAGCAAACTTAGAGTCATTTGAGGTTCAGCTTTACGATAAGAATCAAAAATTCTAGACCAAGCATCTTTAAAACTCTCCTCATCCCCTTGTTTAAAGGTGAAGACTAATTCCTCAGGTGAAGAAGTAACAGGTGCAGAACTAGACATGGTAAAAAAAAGGTAAAATGCAAGTAACTAATTTTTTGTGTTTTTGATATAGAGTGCAAGACAGTAAATAAAGTAAAGCTAGCAACTATTTTTTTGTGTTTTGATATAATGCAGCAAACAAAGTAGTAAATAAAATAAAGCAAGACAAAAACAAAGTAAAGAGATTGGATTGTGGAGACTCCCCTTGCAGCGTGTAACTCACACGTTCGTTGGGAACCCCAAGAGGAAGGTATGATGCGCACAGCAGCAAGTTTTCCCTCAGAAAGAAACCAAGGTTTATCGAACCAGGAGGAGCCAAGAAGCACGTTGAAGGTTGATGGCGGCGGGATGTAGTGCGGCGCAACACCAGGGATTCCGGCGCCAACGTGGAACCTGCACAACACAACCAAAGTACTTTGCCCCAACGAAACAGTGAGGTTGTCAATCTCACCGGCTTGCTGTAACAAAGGATTAGATGTATAGTGTGGATGATGATTGTTTGCAAAGAACAGTAAAACAAGTATTGCAGTAGATTGTATTCGATGTAAAAGAATGGACCGGGGTCCACAGTTCACTAGAGGTGTCTCTCCCATAAGATAAATAGCATGTTGGGTGAACAAATTACAGTCGGGCAATTGACAAATAGAGAGGGCATGACAATGCACATACATGATATGATGAGTATTGTGAGATTTAATTGGGCATTACGACAAAGTACATAGACCGCTATCCAGACATGCATCTATGCCTAAAAAGTCCACCTTCGGGTTATCATCCGAACCCCTTCCGGTATTAAGTTGTAAACAACGAGACAATTGCATTAAGTATGGTGCGTAATGTAATCAATAACTACATCCTCGGACATAGCATCAATGTTTTATCCCTAGTGGCAACAGCACATCCACAACCTTAGAACTTTCCGTCACTCGTCCCGCATTTAATGGAGGCATGAACCCACTATCGAGCATAAATACTCCCTCTTGGAGTTAAGAGTAAAAACTTGGCCAGAGCCTCTACTAATAACGGAGAGCATGCAAGATCATAAACAACACATAGGTAATAGATTGATAATCAACATAACATAGTATTCTCTATCCATCGGATCCCGACAAACACAACATATAGAATTACGAGATAGATGATCTTGATCATGTTAGGCAGCTCACAAGATCCGACAAGTGAAGCATAATGAGGAGAAGACAACCATCTAGCTACTGCTATGGACCCATAGTCCAGGGGTGAACTACTCACTCATCACTCCGGAGGCGACCATGGCGGTGAAGAGTCCTCCGGGAGATGATTCCCCTCTCCGGCAGGGGGCCGGAGGTGATCTCCCGAATCCCCGAGATGGGATTGGCGGCTGCGGCGTCTCTGGAAGGTTTTCCGTATCGTGGCTCTCGGTACTGGGGGTTTCGCGACGAAGGCTTTAAGTAGGCGGAAGGGCAACGCGGGGGGCCACACGAGGGCCCCACACACCAGGGCTGCGCGGCCAAGACCTGGGCTGCGCCGCCCTGTTGTGGCGGCGCCTCGTGGCCCCACTTCCTTTCCCCCTCGGTCTTCTGGAAGCTTCGTGCAAAAATAGGACCCTGGGCGTTGATTTCGTCCAATTCCGAGAATATTTCCTTACTAGGATTTCTGAAACCAAAAACAGCAGAAACAACGAATCGGCTCTTCGGCATCTCGTTAATAGGTTAGTGCCGGAAAATGCATAAATACGACATATAATGTGTATAAAACATGTAGATATCATCAATAATGTGGCATGGAACATAAGAAATTATCGATACGTCGGAGACGTATCATGCCACAACATTTGATTACATCCGTCAGGGATAGCCTTGAATAATCATACTCAGTATGCGGATCATCAACCATTAACCTTTCCCTTACATACCCTAGTATAGGCACCTCCCCCATGAGCTTGGCCTCCCAGTGATGGCAATCTGCCATCTTGGGAACTGCACAGGGCTTGGGTAAGACATTCTCCTCATTTTCACGTCATTTCACATTTCACGGAGGCAGCCTCGGCATAACCCCTATGACGTTTGTTTAGAGGGAACCCATACTAAAGTGCATAAATTTCCAGTTAAGCCCTACCCATAATCAGGTATTGTGGGGGTACTCTAAAATTGGAATGGTATCGCATCCGAACCCAATCATCTGTTTTTGTCAAATTCACCATGTCATTCAAGTCATATTCACCTTCAAAAATCTTTCAATAGAATGACTCATCATTTCAAGGTTTTCAAAGTTATTTCAATAGGAAGGTCTCCATCTAGAGTAGTCAATTTTAGTTTTAGCACTAGCAACTAATCATGAGGGGTGCTAACTAACTTCTAGCTCTCTAGGCTAAATTTGATGCTCTTGTAATATTCCATATCTAGACCAAAGTTAACTATGAACAAAATGAACTTTGATGACTAAAGTAAAAGCTTGCAAGAACAAAATCTTGAGATTGGATCCTTAAACACAAAATAATATTGCAATGGTGCCTTGCTCTAGTAGAGCTTGCATTAGGGTAGCTTGCAAGAGTATAGCTTGCTCATGGTGATATCTTGGATTAGTAATAGCTTGCCTTGAGTGTGGTAGTGATCAAAGTTTTCTTCTTCTTCGTAGAAGACCTCTTCCTCCTCGTAGCCTTTGGTACTAGTGTCTATAAACGGATACGAGGTATACAATCACCAAACAATACTTAAGTACTTAACAATCAAGTGGCTCACACAAGACAATCTAGCATCACACCATTTTGGTTGGCTTTGTTTTCTTTTAAGAAAAATAATTTCCTCTCATTGAAATATTTACTAGGGTTTCTATTTATTTCCTTTGAAGAATAATTTCCTCTCATTGAACATTACTAAGATTTAATATCCTCAAATAATAATTATGAGATCATGTTGACCAAGGTCACCACCTCATATTTATCATTTGGGAAAATGATTTAAATGATATACTACATCTCATACAATTTAACACTACTTTGGAATCAATTTAATATCACTAAGGTCATTACCTCATATTGAATTACTTGGGACATTGATTTAAATGAGAAGATAACTCTCATACTATTTAATTAATAAATTGGGGTAATTTAAATGGACTAGATATGGCCACATAGCCATTATTCTACTCTAGCCCATGATCATGGTAAACACCACTGTCATATTTTTACATATTCAGATAGAAAATATGAAATTTGATTTTTGAGAGTTGGAATCAATTCAAAACAATTTATGGTTGACTTTTAATAAATGTTTGAATTTTGAAAAGGTACTGCCTTGTTATTTTTATTGCATGTGATCTATAATGAATCAAGGGCTGAGACCAGTTTAGTTGGCTAGATAATTTCATAAGATTTCCAGAAATATAAAATACATAAATTTTGGTTGAGTAGATATTTTTCTATTTAAATTTGAACAAAGCACCAGTATTCAAATCTTCTATCTCTAAATAGCAGGCCCCCACTACCTAATTTTGCTGAGCTCTCGTGCGTCCACGTCATCACCCTTTCCTTTCCAACGTTGTGGCCTATCGCAACTTCCTTCAACAGCTCCCTCCATGTCGCTAGCCAGGGCCGGGCCGGCAAAATCCGGGGCCCTGTGCGAAAATTTTAAATGGACCCCTATCTTACTAGAAAAATGTAACTAATGAACAATTATAACATATGTGTATATATGTCTTAAGTGGATGTCCAAGCTGAAAAACTACTCTCAACACCCGTAGATTTTTAACTCCTCATAATACTATCTTTAAAATAGTTTCAAAAGGAAGCATATAGATTTTTAACTCCTCATAAAACTACATCTAATGGTTTTGATGCATGTAAAACCATCCCAAAAAAGTATATGTATATAGATAAGCCTATTAAAAGCTACCCCCACGAGAGGAATACAATAGCAATATGTCAAATTTACATCACTCTATATAAATTAAAACCGCGATATTTTTTGCGGTTTTTTAATTTGAATATGAGAAGTCGAGATATCGCAATACAAAGTTTCTGGCATCTGTAAGACTTGAGCTAGAAATTTATTTCAAAAGTAGGTATAGTTTGATTTATAAATGCAGCTTTTCTAATATTCAGTGCTAATAAAATTAATAGTTAAATATTTGTATATCATAGGCATCAACCATCAGGCAGAATAGAAAAAAGACAAAGAAAAGATAGTAACAAGAAGCTCGTTGGCTCGTGATTCAAACTTGGAACCTCATAGTTAAATATTTCGCACGCCTGCAACCAACTGAATTGCCACTAGTTACGTGATTTCAATCTGAAGTAAAGTTATATACTCTATATAGAAGGCCCATTTTGAAATTTTGGGCCCCCAAAATTTATGGGCCCTGTGCGGCCGCACGGGCCGCACTCCCGTTGGCCCGGGCACTGTCGCTAGCTGTCACAAAAAAATAAAAGTGTCCCTTCCACTTCGTCTTCTCCGTTCATTAGCCTTCCACTTTATCTCTCTTAGCTACTCACGGAATAAATCAGAAGATTAATTTCCTCCTTCGTTTTCATCTTCTCCACTTAAGACTAACCATTAAATAGTGGAGCTCCTCCTCCTATAAAAATCTCAACAACCAGCGATGAGTCATCCTTTCCTCTTCTCCACCTTCTCTTTGAGATTTCTTACCTCCATGAACTTAATTTTTGATCCTTTAGGTTTTGCCTTCAGGAAGCTGTTGCTGTCAAAAACCCACCGGCGAGTAGCGACGGGCAACACCGTAGAGCCGGGAGGCTCCCAGGATTGCGGTGGACCCTGGTCCCTCGGGCGACGGCCCGCAATGCCTTCTGGCACACGTCCTGGTGCTTACGAGGGCGTGCCACCTGACCTATACCTGGTCAGGAAGGTGATGGTTTGCTTCGACTAGCTTCCTGCATGGCAAACACGTAAACATTAAATACGAGCCCCGATCGGCTCTTAAGTTGTTCTGTGGATCGGCTCAAAAGAGCCGATTGCCCCATGGTTCATGTTAGATTTATAATGACATGGGGATCATGCTATATCGATATCAAGCTAAACTAATCTATGATAGTTTGGGGTTTTCACCGCATAATCGGAACATCCTACGCGTAGTTGAGCCTAGCAGATACGTAAGATAATGGAAAACCAGCCCTAAAGAGGCCTAAAAACCAACATGAAGTTGATCCCCGGAACAATCCCTCTAAAGCATAATAAACCACACCTTACGCACTACCGGATCGTTCAACCCGTTTATAAGGCCTAACCATGCGGATATCAAACCAATCCTTGAAGAACAAGGAGCAACTATAACGGATTAGATCTACTAAATAAAGAACAAGCAAGATGCTGCCCTTACACCTAAGATAGGCGTAAGGGCAGCTAGATATCGAGGGGTAGCGCAGCTAAACAAGTTCATCGTGAAAGCATCGACGTCAGCCCCAAAACACCTAAGATAAGGGTGTTGCTCGCCATCAAAAAGGCTTCAGCACGAGCAACACCAACAACGAATAAACGTATACTACCTAGATCGCAAGATGCGATCTAGGCAGCATGATGCTTACCTGGGAGAAACCCTCGAAACAAGGGGTGGCGATGCGCCTAGATTGATTTGTTGTGAACGTGATTGTCCTCCTTTCTCAATAACCCTAGATACATATTTATAGTCCGTAGACTTTCTAACTTGGGAATAAACCCAACCGTGTACGAGCTAAACTCTATCTCTTAATTCTAACCGACACGTAACCTACTATAATTTACAGATACACGGGCAATCTTGCCCAAACTTCTTGTACAAGGCCGGTTCGGGAATATTTTCCGTGCATATCCTCTAAGCCCATTTAATCACGGCCCATCTCCAGACTTGGTTAAATTCTGGTGATAACACATGCCCCCTGGTTTTGGCAATGATAATTTCAAAACCACTCCGTTTTTTCTTCGTAAGGTCACGTCGTGGCAGAGCAGAACCGTCGCAGTATCCTTCATCATGATGCCTTGCCTTCTCAACTTCTCTGCACGATTTGACAGTTCTTTAGCACCACTTTCTCGGAAACTGCTGTAACATTAACTCTCCCCCATATCCCATTATTTAACCGCGCCGAGCAATTCGCCTCTTCATCCTCTTGCTCCGTACTAGCCATCGGAAAAAAACCCCCTTCCTCTGTAGCCATGTCTTCCTCCTCCTCCTCCTCTGCCTCATCAGGTCTCTCCTACCTATCTTCTCCTTCCCGTGAGCCCACGCCGGAGTGGGACTCGCTGGCGGCGTACGACCTCCGCGCCCCGGAGAAGTGGGACATTGAGTCCCACGATTCCTCCGTCTGGTCCGAGGACGCACTACTAGGAAATGTACTACCGCCGGCGCCCCAGAAACCCTTACCGCCGGCGTTTTTGCATTCGCCGGCGACCACCTCGCCGGTGGTAATGCCTCATCGCCGGCGCCTTCCAATTCGCCGGTGGTAAGAGCCTTTACCGCCGGCGTTTTACCCTATTCGCCGGGGGTAAGTCTTACCGCCGGCGTCTTCCCATTTCGCCGGGGGTATCAGGTCGTAGTGCTGGCGATTTGGAAAACGCCGGGGATACAAGAAAATTTCGCCGGTGGTAATATTAACAGGAGAAAAAATAAAAAAACTCGAATTTCACAGTATATACACCAGAATTCATAGCATATACATAGAATATACAGGCAATTACCAGAATGACAGTAAAATAGACATCATTAGCAAGATACACATCATTAGCAAGATACACATCATTAGCAAGATACACATCATTAGAAAGTCCCGAAATGTCCATAACATGCATGCATGCATCAATAACACAAGTGTCGACCATATGGTTCAACCATCACGACTCGAAGTAGCACATATTACACAAATACATACAAGTCCGAGTCGACGACCTAGCTAAACAACAATGACATAGTAAACTAGAGAGGCGGTAGCGGCAAGCATCATCACGATGAAAGGGGTCCTCCACATCTCCCTCCTCTGTCCCGCTCGAAAGTTGGCGTATCGAGTTTCCGCCTCCTCCAAAGTGGTGTACCCCTTGTAGCTGTTGCCGCTGAAACGGTGGACCTGCCTCCTACGGTCTTCCCGGTCCTCGTAGACTCCGGGAACCCTGCCGTGGTAGACGACATAGTACGTCATCTATGCAAACACACAACAAAGAAATGTAAGTTGTTAGTACATCCATAGAGAGAGATATAACATATAGGTGTGCAAAAGAACAAACATAAAAAATACTTATGTAATTTATGACTAACATTTGCAGGACACAAAAGTTTTTGACTCAAGTCTACTTCGGCGGGAAGGGACGGATGCCCTCGAGCGTGTTGAATGTTCTGTCGTCACATCCATCTTCTAATCGGCCTTCTATCTCGGAATTAGAAAGTGCGGAGGCATAGTTGAACAAGCCACCATTCATGATGACATCCCTCCGAGTATTGTGCAAATGGTCCGCTGGATGGCACGGAAGTCGGCTCTCACGTTTTCATCGGTGGTGTCCGCCATGTTCACGAACTTCCCCGCAGAGCGAGATGGCAACAAGAGATCGTTACGAGACCTTACAACCGCCCTCATCCGTAGGATGGCAAACCATGCCTCCATCCCATTGTCATCCGCCGATTGCTTTAGGCAGGGGAACTTGGTTATGTGGTTGCACACATGGCAACCCTTAACTTTCTTCTCATGCCCGAGTTTGTTGACGCCAACCTCAGCTATGAAGCCGCTGAGGGCTTTATCAAGTGTAGACTTAAGGTCGGTGAAGTCTTTCTCCTTATCAAGCCCGGAGTCGAGATAAGTGACATCGGAATGATACGGGTAAAAGAGGAGGAGGGTGCAATACTTGAAACTGCGCAAAATGGAAATAAACCATCATACTCAGCTATTAAGGAAATTCATGAAAGAATGTAATATAGGGTACTTTAGTAACCAAATACTTACTCGCGGAAATATGGTATGACAAAGCAACTCTTATCCTTGTTTAACACCAAGAAATTCTTGATATAGTTGGCGAGAAACGCTTGTTCGGTCGCGGGCGACGGTTGGAGTCATGTAGTAGGGGTCCATGATAGCGATGTGCGTTGTGTTCTCCATGGCGATATCGTGCGCCATGCTGAGCGATATGAGGCGGACCAAGCTTCGGTCTAGCTGTTGCATGTGCAAGAGCTCGAAGATGTCTTCGTACCGAATGAATATCAAGTCCGCAGGGTATGTGTTGACAAAGCCAAAGCCGGTGGGCACCTTGGCGATCAAAATCGGGTACGAGGGATTTCTATCTTTAAGAAGTAGCTTCTCCTTTGTTAGAATAGCATCATGCACGCTCCTCATATCCGGCGTCAACTTGTTGACATAGTGTGCCGGCAGCATCGGCTCGCCTAAGTGATGCAACTTCCTCCACGGGGTCGGCAACTTGTCATTAACCACTATCTTGCTTGCCGCAACATCTCCCGACTTCTTCCGCTTCCTGCCCTTCTTCTTACTGCAACTGGCCGGAGCGGCGTTTTGTTTCATACCTTCCGTGGTCGCACCAAGGAGTGTCCTCGGGGTAAGCCCAACTCTGGGCGGAGCGGTGAAGGCGGTAGTGTCCTCCTGCTCGGGCGTTTCTTGTGAAAGGAACAACTTCTTCTTTAGGATATGACCGGCGGGTGGCTTGTAAGGAGAAACCGCGTCGGCGTCGAGCTCGGCGATGAACGTATCAATGGGAGCTTGATCGATGTCCAACGCCTTGTCGTGCTGACTCTCGTGCGGACTATCGGGCTGACTATCGGGCTCAAATTGATCATAAGCCGGTGGAGCACCGGCCCTGCCTTTGCCTGCCGTCAAAGCGATCGGCTGGAGCTGGGACCTTGGCTTGGCTCGGGGCATCCGTTGCATCCTGAGGAGTGACCATGCCATAGCTTGCCTCCGAACCGGAGGCGGTGTTCAGCCGAATTAGGGCTTTCGGCCATAGAAGGATGTGATTCTTGAGGTCCCCGAGAGTGAGCGGGGTTTCCGTTTCCGGGGGTTGATAAGGAGGATGGAGGTCTTGGCATCCCGGTAACGACCGGTTCACGCGAACCCGGCTCAAGCTATCATCCATCCCGACGCGAGTGGAAAATCCGCTGTGTTGGCGGGATGACACCTGCCGCTCGCTACAGCCTTCAACTTGTTGTCCACATTCAGTAGCAAGGTGCAAGGAGTCGCGTTCGCCTGTGAAAACATGTGTATGTCAGAGAGGGCGACGACAAAGTAACTAATTTGTAGAGCTTGAGATACTAAATTAATTACCGTGAGGGCGTCGAGCTCGGCTCGCGTTGAAGGACCGAGGCCGGGCGTGCGGGTGAGCGAGGGGCTAGTACTTGGGCCCCCCAGGTCCGGCGAATCCTCTCTAGCGCCGACATTGCCGGCGGGTGGAGTCACCAAGTTGGGTGTGCATTGAGCGTGTCTAGTTGGAGGCCGGTTGTCCGAGTTGCTTGGCGCCTAGGCTGATAACCGGCATCGGTCCCTTACCGCCGGCGTCGAAGTAATTCTTCATCGACGAGCACAAGATCGGGGATGATTTCATTGACCCTGTTGGCCAGCGCGTCATCGACCCTGGTAGCAACCTCGGCACTGACGCGTTGCTGAACCTCGGCACTGACTCGTTGCTGAACCTCGGCACTGACGCGTTGCTCCATGGTTGTTTCCAGGTCGGCCACCTTTTTCAGAAGAGCCTCGTGCTCCCTGTCCTTCTGCGCCTGCCGCGACTCCCTAGTGCTTGAGGGCACGTCCAAGCCATAGTCGGCAAGCTTGCGACCTCCTCCGGCGCCGGGGACACGGTGGGGCTTGTCCAAAAGCGGCCGCGCCTTCACGGTGTTCAGACCCCTGATAAAAGGCGTGTCCCACGGGACTTTGCCGGTCGACGTCCGGGACGAGGAGCCAGCTGATTCGGCGGCTGCTTGTTCCGCCAACTGCCGAAGTAACATGAACAATTTTAGAATGTAATGGACTTGGTGAGCGAGTATCAAATTAATAAGCTGGTAAATTGCTTACCACTGCTTTCTCTAGTGCCATCACCTTCGCGTCGGCGACCAACTCAACTCCCACCACCACATCAGGTTTCGTGACACGTTTCCCAGCCAATTCTCGATGGTATCGGGACCTGAGATATGCCCTGAAGAGTGGGTCTTTGTACTTGGCAAAAGGGGGCTCGAGGCCGGCATTTATGTAGGCCTGGTCCTCCTTGTCCCATACCGGCTGCTTGCCTTCGAAGCCACGGCAACCGAGATTGTGGTGACCGATGTTCTTATCCGCCAGCTCCTTCCCCCAGGTCGATTGTCTTTTGGTGTACTCGAGCTCCTCGTTTTCCAAGAATTTATTATACTGCTCCGGCGTCATCCGCGGGAAGTGGCGCTGGATCTCTTCCCAAGTCTCATTGTCACCAAGCATCCCCCTCGGCATGGTTTTATAACCGCTGAGGTTCTTGGAGAACTTAGAGAGGGCTCGTCTGTTCACGATGTTATCCTTGGTATCCTCGTTCCTGTATTCCACAGGGAACTCATACCGTGCGTGCAGCCGCGCAAGGAGTTGGGCCTGCGGATGCTGCTTCTTCTTGGTTCGGAGTTTCGTCTCGTTGACGTCGACGACGTCCCGAAGGATTGCTCCCAGTTGGAGGCCGTACCCCTTCGCCACGTGCTTGGGCTCAGTAGGAATCCCGGTCTTGGCGTCCACCGCGGTGATTATGTCGCGAGTGGTGCCGACCCTGTTTGGGCGCCGCTGCTTCCGTTTCCTCTTGGCCTCGGTAGTAGTATCCGAGCTACCCCCGGCAACGCCACCGTCGGTGGTCTCGTCGGCAGCCCCCTCTCATCCTCACCATCGTTGTCCATCTCAGCATCCTCCTCCTCCGAGGACTCGTCATCGCTGCCTGGAAGTTCCTCCAGCTGATCCGAGACCATGAGCCTGTAGTGCTCATCCAACTTCCGCTGAGAAGACCCGTCAACGTCTACGTTGGGGTCTGCAGAAGACGACATGGCTAGCTACGTGCTTCTGCCATGTATTTAGAACTACTATTAGTCAAAGAAAGAAAACAGGTAGTGTTTTAGGAACATGCTAACAAAGGTAGATGTGACAGCATTAGGCAGCATACACATGCGGATGAAGCGGTATCTTATTAAACTATACCAACAAAAAATTCGGCATGACCTTTGCTAAAAAATGGTCATGCCGGAGTGCCGAAATTCGCCGGAACGGAAGTTAATCGACATTCCGGCGAAACATTGGCACTCAATGTACCTGCGAACACATTTCACACAACATACCGTGCTTCAGCATGAATCACTAATATCCAACAGGGCACCTTCAGACAATTTATGTGCTGTTACATAAGGCCACAAGTAACTCTTAGCAACCACAGATGGAAACTACATACAGTAACAGCAGTCCACAGTAGCTAATCAGCCAGTAACCACACAACATACTGTGCTTTTGCAGGATGGGCAGAAAAGAACACATCAAAGCAACTAAGAGTCAGCTTGTGGCCTTTGAAGTTGACAAAATAAAACACAACTTCAAAGGAGCTGTAAGCTCAAGATGCATTAACAGGCAGTCAGGCATTCAACATGGGGGCTACAGAAATCAATCCATTTCTCTAAACACACAGTGACGCAAGTGCTCACGAACAAAGCCGCTGATGATTGGTTAGCACTGCTTTATTTTGTTTTTGGCCAGGCATTAGTTAAACTGGAAACCCAACACTGTACCCTAAACAATGCATGAGACCAACACTACTGTTTTCTTTTAAGGTTTGCGCACCAAATCCTGTTTTAATCAATTAATGCAGGGCTGAGATCAACTGGAACAGTTCAGTTTCTAAATGACACTAGCAGAGTGCAGCTATGGTTCAAAGTCAAGCATGACACACACACATATATATATATATACAACTGATAGAACACCGTGAGTGCAGCATGGCAGCGATTTTCAAAAGCTATGTGTTCCGTGTTTTTTAGACAGTTCATTAGTGCTTACATAGTCCAGTGCTGATCTGGTCTGAAACATGCTGAGCCAATACTTAATTATCGAAGTACTCAGAGTTGAGAACTTGAGATAGACAGAACATTTCCCTGCTACCCCAACCACAACCAGTTTGTAAGCAAGCAATTGACCAGCAAGCAAACAGTATACTACTACTAAAACAGGTTTGCAAGTAATTGACTAAGTACGCAAACAACATACTACTACTAAAACAAGTTGCAACAGAACTTGCCAATCACAACATTAGGTATTTAAATGACTCAGCTAAAATGTAAAATGAGGCACAAACATGCACCTGAATATTGTAAACTGGCTATTACGAAAGTTCAATTTGCATACCAACTTTTTGCAGCTAAATAAGGCTAGTATTACTAATGATGAACTATCCGACATGTGAGAAGAGCAAACACCTAGATATTATTTCAGAATATTGTTATCACTTCACATCCTGCAATACAACGTACATAATGAACCTGGATGAACCAAGATTTGCTAAAGATCCAAGCTTACAAGAATATCGAGTATGCAACTTCAAATTTCCCTGGCGTTTTTCGATTCGTGGGCAATGAGATCAGAGATCGAACAAGCAATCAGGCACGCTCGGTTTAACTGAATCAGGGATGGGATTTTAACTCACCCTGGGCGCTCGCTGAGGAGTGAAGGACGAAGGCTGTCGGGCGGGGTTGTCCTTGTCCGAAGCTCTTGAGGGGCAGCGACGGCGGCAGGGGGCAGCGACGGCGGCGGTGGGGCAGCGACGGCGGCGGTGGGGGATTTGGGGCAACGGCGACGGTGGGGGATTTGGGGCAACGGCGGCGGTGGGGGATTTGGGGCAACGACGGCGGCAGGGGCAACAACGACGGCGGAAGGGGCAACGACGGCGGCAGTCGCAGCCGCGGGGGAGGGAGGAGGAGGGGGCGGCGCGATTGAGGGCTCCGTCGGCGGGGGAAGTGAGCGGCGCGATTTGGGATTTGGCCAGATTTGGCCAAATGGCTAAGTCATGAAGGAGTTATCCCCGGCGATTTGCGCGAAACGCCGGCGGTAAGGTTTCGGTCAATGACAGGTGGGACCCATGGGCTTACCGCGGGCGGAAATGATGCATTCGCCGGGGGTAATGACATCTAGTATTTCTTTTAACAAACCCTGTCATTTAACAAACCTGACTACTACCAGAGTGGTTTCGTTCCTTCCCCCCCCCCAGCACATCTGCAGTTCGAATCCCCACAGGTCCGAATAAACCACCCTTTTTTCCTTTTCTTAAGACCTTTTTTTATTGTTTCTAGTTATTTAGATAAATTGTAAAGTCCTTTGGCAACATCCGATAAAATAAACCAATGAAGGATAAATTGCGAGACATAAATTGATGATTTTAATTCAAAGTCTTTTTGGTGATATCCAATAAAAAGCCATGACATAAATTTAGGATAAACATGAATTAAGGACAAATATAATGGTTGTTCGAGAGATAATTATTATAAATACACAAATGACTTCAAAGTCCCTTCCGCTTGGTCCTTGTGACCCCACCGGTATCGTCGCGACTCCTTGTGTACGGAGGAACACTTGACCTAGGTAGCGTCGTCCTTCTTCTTCTTAGTGTGTAGGTTCTATCGTCTTCATCGGGTTCTTCCATCATTGGGTCTCCGACGAGGCCGTCGAAGTCTTGCTCGTCGGCAACTCCATCCATTCCGACGAGGGCCCTTTTTCCTCTCCTTACGACAACACGGCTGGGCCTTGACGGGTCGGTTATGAAGAAGCATTGCTCGACGTGCTTAGCCAATACCCAAGGCTCATTTTGCGCGGTGGGGTTCTTGGTCTTGGATTTGGGGGCGGTCGCATGGTGGTGACATACGCATCTTCTTTTGTGACGTCCGTAGCCCATCCGACACGAAACATCGGTAGCTTCTCCCCGACGTAGTCGAGCTCCCAGATTTCCTCGATCCTTCCGTAGTACCTTTTCTTCTCTTCACCCATGTACGATTCCATCGTCACGCCCGAGTTCTGATAGTCGCTTTTTTTGTCTCTCTCCTCTGTGGAGAATGTGTAACCGTTGATGTCGTATTTCTGATAAGTCATGAGGTTGGCGGCGGGCCCATAAGACAAGGCCAATATCATTTTGTCTACGTCGCTTGCCATTGGTGGGGGATTGGCATCAATCTGGTCTTTGAACCAGCTCGCGAAAGAGGAGTTGTGCGCTCTAAATACCTCTTGTTCCGTCATCGGCTTGTCAGCCCTGCTCTTGATCATGTTTATGTGCTGATCCACCCAAGGCTCTACCTCGTTCATGTGCTCGTAGTGCTACTAAGTGGGCCCTGTTAAAGTCTGTTCTCCTATCATCTTGATCGGCGTCGAGTTCCCTCCTGCCAGCGTTGTGGCCTACTCCCTCGAATCTGCCGAGGTGCTTGTTGGCGGGCAATCCAACCGGACGTGGGTCGTCCTCGTTTAAATAATTCTTGCGGAAAGAGATGCACTCCTCGGTGAGAAAGCCCCGGACGATGCTTCCATCCGGATGTGCCCTGTTACGAACGTATCCTTTGATGAAGCCGTTCATTCTTTCTAACGCCATCATGTTGTGAAGGAACGCGGGCCCGAGATCCTCGATATCGTCCACTATATGCACCAGCAGATGGACCATGATGTCAAAGAATGCGGGCGGGAAGTACATCTCCATCTCGCATAGGATGGTGACGATCTCTTCCTGCAGCCTCCCGAGTTTCTTGACGGTTATCGACTTTCGAGTGATGACGTCGAAGACGTTACACAGGTCAGTCAGCGTCGCACGAACGTGCGGTTCCATTATCCCTCGGATAGCAACCGGAAGTATCTGCGTCATCATGACATGACAGTCATGAGACTTCATCCCGCTGAAGATTTTTTCGTCGGGTCCAGCCATCTGCGTATCAGCCCCGCGTAGCCTAGGGGAAATTTGACTTCTAGTAGGCACTTGAAGAATTGTTCGAGCTCATCGGGATTTAGAGTGAAGCAGGAGGGGCGAGGAGTTTCGCGCTGCTTGGCCACCCTTTTGCGTTTGCGACCATCCGTCTCCTCCTCCTCGGTTTCCTGGTCAACCCGGGCGAAATGAAGCTCTTTTCGATATCAAGGGCCATCAGGTCGTGTCTTGCTTTCGACCCGTCTTTGGTCCTCTCCGGCATGTTGAGCACGGTGCCAAGCAAGCTCTCGCACACGTTCTTCGTGATATGCATGACATCAAGGCTATGAGGCGTACCGAGGATCTTCCGAGTACGGCAAGTCCCAAAACACGGACCTCCTTTTCCATACCCCCAAGAGCGGCCCGGGTTCCTTTTTCTTTTTCTTTCTCTTGTCTCCTTTCTTCCGCTTCGGATCTTTATCTTACCCGCCGGAGGGCAGTCTTTCCAGTTTTTCAACAGAGTATCTATCTCTTCGCCGCTTCGCCTAGGTGGAGGTCCCTCGACCTCATCCTTCCCATTGAACAGGTCTCCACGCTTCCTCCACGGGTCATTCTTGGGAAGCCACATTCGATGCCTCATGTAGACGGTTTTTGAAGACCCGGGATCCTTACCCAGCTGTAAAAATGGCGTCTTTTCCATGCACCTCACACATGCCTTGTGTCCGTGGCACACCCGGCACGCGATATATCCGTATCCAAGATAGTCCTGCACCGTCGTCAACAGGTGCGGCTTTCATACGGAAAGTTTCTTGTCCGTAGGCGTCCCAAGTTTCTGTCCCTTCCTCCCACAGAGTGACTAGCTCCTCCTTCAATAGCTCCAGATACAGGTTGATATCGCTCCCCGGCTGCGTCGGCCCTTGGATTAGCATACTCATGTGTATGTACTTCTTCTTCAGGCATAGCCATGGAGGGAGGTTGTACATCCATACAAACACGGGCCAGGTGCTGTGCTTGCTGCTTTGGTTCCCAAACGGATTGAGTCCGTCGGTGCTCGCACCCAACCTCGATGTTCCTTGGTTCTTTCCCGAATTCTTCGTAATACTCATCGTCTAATGTTTTCCACTGGCTTGCATCCGAAGGGTGTGTTAGCACTGGGTTTTCAACCCGTTCCACATCACGCATCACCGCCTCCTTTCTTTCCGCGTGCCAGCGCATGAGCTTTGCTTCCTTGGGGTCCACGAAGTACCGCTGCAGACGGGGCGTGAGCGGGAAGTACCACACAACTTTTCGAGGAGATTTTCTTGTCCCTCTCTTGTATCGAGATTCGCCACACTCGTGGGCATGTATCGAGATTGGCATGCTCGTTCCGATATATTACGCGATCACCGATGCATGCGTGGTATTTCGGTGCGGTAAATCGAGAGGGCACACGATTTTCTTGGCCTCCTGTAGGCTACCGGCACACGTGTTATCTTTAGGAAAGTGGATCTTCAAGTATCCGAAGAGTTCGTCCACGCTTGTGTCCGTCCATTTGTGCTTTGCCTTCATCTCCATAATATCGAGAGCGTATCTCGGACGGCTCTCCTCCGTCCCACGAGCTGCATCGTACAACGGAGTTCTCGAGTCTACCTCGAGTTGATCCAGCTTAGCCTTCCGTCTACCGGCGATTTTGGGGTCGGTCGATGTGTTGTCGAGAAGAAGTTCTTGAACATGACGGTCCCGCACGGCCGCGGTTAGCGGGGTATTTCTACTCATGTCCTCGTCGGCCGCATGTTCTTCCCGGCCTTCTTGATCACCATCAACGTGTGCGCCATCCTCTTCAACCTCCTCTCCATTGTCGTGTGGGGCATCCTCTCCATCACCTTCGTTATCATCATCTCCACCATCACCACCTCCATCTTCATCACCATCGATATCATCATCTCCATCATCACTCATCCACTGAGTATGCCCCTCCATGAAACTATACCTGAGCAGGTGTTGATTCACTATGCCTGAGAAGGGGTCAAACAACGATCCTAGCTTGCATCTTCGACAAGGACACATGATATCCTTTCGCTTTTTCGATACATGTCGGCCGTCGCGCGTTCCACGTATCTATCCACGACGCTTTCCCTCATCGCGATGACCATCGCCGCCTACAAGACAAGATAATTGATTACACCGCCGTCTCGGTTTTCACGGAAAAAATTCGGCATGACCTTTGCTAAATATTGTCATGCTTGGAGTTCCAAATATTCGCCGGAACGGAAGTTAATCAACATTCCGGCAAAACATTGGCAACTCAATGTTCCCGCACACGTCAACAAATGCAAAACAATGCATTTACATATATGGAACCGCATCTTTTGCCATCACTAGTGACATAACCGTGAATTTTCACCAACTCATGAACATTCCACTCATTAGCTATATACCTATTAGTTGACGCGACGTCCAAAAGCACCGGAGAGACGCCACACGTCGACTTTTATGCTCGAGAGATCTAGAGATCTAGAAATAGCTAGATCTAGTGGAAAAGGTGGTGGGAGGAGATAGATCTAGATCTAGATCATGCAAATCATGCTAGAGGGGCTAGGTAGTGCATGATTTGCTCAAATACATCATATTTTGTTGGTTGAAATAGCTAAAATGGGTGGGGGAATGAGATAACAAGTGCTTGGGTTGATTTTCCATCACATATGAGTGTGTGAGGGTGGTGGTAGGTGGCTGGTCGGGCTAGCTAAATTATATGGCCAAGCCCGGGTTACCGCCGGCGCCAACATGCGCGTTTGCCGGCGGTAGGGCCCATTACCGCCGGCACCTACGGCCCACAAACGCCGGCGGTAAGTGCAGGATGGGTGGCCCACCCAGCCACTTGTTACCCCCGGCATTTACGTTCTCGGGTTCGCCGGCGGTACAACCCGCTACCCCCGGCGGTTTGGGCATAAAACGCCGGTGGTAAGGGCAGGCTGGGTGGCCCGCCGAGCCACTCATTACCCCCGGCATTTCCATTTTCGTGTTCGCCGGCGGTAAAGCCCTCACCCCGGCGCCTTGCGTTCAGCTCGCCGGCGGTAGGGTTAGGCCACCCTGGAAGGTCTTACCGCCGGCATTTTCAAACCGTACTCGCCGGCGGTAAGGAGTGCTGCTATAAGGCTTTCCCTAGTAGTG
>NC_061512.1:152178441-152220392 GCF_022539505.1 Lolium rigidum | reverse complement strand
CTTAATCAATTAGCTACAATGACATAATTATTTCCTACTGTAATGCATGGGTAAAACGAAATCTTGACATGCATTGTCCCGTTGCAACGCATGGGCAATTTTACTAGTAGTACTAAAAACAATATCCGGGGTTCAATTCAACACAAACTATGAGGGGGATGACGTCGATCTCGTTCATGGAGATGGTGGTGATGGGGATGTTGATGGAGATGCCTCCCCCCAAGCCAAGGAGGAGCGGTGATGTCGATGGTGTCGATTTTTCCTTCACCGAAACCATCGGTGCGGCAGGATCTGCCCTTTCCCAGATCATGTAGGAGAAGAATCTCGCCTCCGCCGCCGCCTCAATAACTCTCGGGAAAATATGGCTTGGGTATTTAGGAGAAACCGAGGCTTTGGTATAAAAGGGGGGCCGAGACGATGTACGAGGTGCAAATGGACCAGGGTGGCGTGCCCTACATATCTGGGCGCGCCCCATGGTGCCGTTTGGCCCTCGTGGCTTGATACGTCTCCGACGTATCGATAATTTCTTATGTTCCATGCCATATTATTGATGATACCTACATGTTTTATGCACACTTTATGTCATATTCGTGCATTTTACGGAACTAACCTATTAACAAGATGCCGAAGTGCCGATTCTTTGTTTTCTGCTGTTTTGGTTTCAGAAATCCTAGTAACGAAATATTCTCGGAATTGGACGAAACGAAGACCCGGGGGCCTATTTTGACACGAACCTTCCGAGAAGACCGAAGAGCATACGAAGTGGGGCCACGAGGTGGCCAAACCACAAGGCGGCGCGGCCAAGGAGGGGCCGCGCCGCCCTGTGGTGTGGGCCCCTCGTCAGCCCCCGACTCGCCCTTCCGCCTACTTAAAGCCTCCGTCGCGAAACCCCGATGCGAAAAACCACGATACGGAAAACCTTACCGAGACGCCGCCGCCGCCAATCCCATCTCGGGGGATTACGGAGATCTCCTCCGGCACCCTGCCGGAGAGGGGATTCATGTCCCGGAGGACTCTACACCGCCATGGTCGCCTCCGGAGTGATGAGTGAGTAGTTCACCCCTGGACTATGGGTCCATAGCAGTAGCTAGATGGTTGTCTTCTCCTCATTGTGCTTCATTGTTGGATCTTGTGAGCTGCCTAACATGATCAAGATCATCTATCCGTAATACTCTATGTTGTGTTTGTCGGGATCCGATGGATAGAGAATACCATGTTATGTTAATTATCAAGTTATTGCATATGTGTTGTTTATGATCTTGCATGCTCTCCGTTATTAGTAGAGGCTCCGGCCAAGTTGATGCTAGTAACTCCAAGAGGGAGTATTTATGCTCGATAGTGGGTTCATGCCTGCATTGACACCGGGACGAGTGACGGAAAGTTCTAAGGTTGTGCTGTGTCTGTTGCCACTAGGGATAAAACATTGATGCTATGTCCGAGGATGTAGTTATTAATTACATTACGCACCATACTTAATGCAATTGTCCGTTGCTTTGCAACTTAATACTGGAAGGGGTTCGGACGATAACCTCGAAGGTGGACTTTTTAGGCATAGATGCGGTTGGATGGCGGTCTATGTACTTTGTCGTAATGCCCAATTAAATCTCACTGTACTTATCATGACATGTATGTGCATTGTTATGCCCTCTCTATTTGTCAATTGCCCGACTGTAATTTGTTCACCCAACATGCTTTTATCTTATGGGAGAGACACCTCTAGTGAACTGTGGACCCCGGTCCATTCTTTTAATACTTGAAATACAAATCTGCTGCAATACTTGTTTTACTTGTTTTCTCTGCAAACAATCATCTTCCACACAATTCGGTTAATCCTTTGTTACAGCAAGCCGGTGAGATTGACAACCTCACCTGTTTCGTTGGGGCAAAGTACTTTGGTTGTGTTGTGCAGGTTCCACGTTGGCGCCGGAATCCCTGGTGTTGCGCCGCACTACATCCCGCCGCCATCAACCTTCAACGTGCTTCTTGGCTCATCCTGGTTCGATAAACCTTGGTTTCTTTCTGAGGGAAAACTTGCTGCTGTGCGCATCATACCTTCCTCTTGGGGTTGCCCAACGAACGTGTGAAATACACGCCATCAAGCATATTTTCTGGCGCCGTTGCCGGGGAGATCAAGACACGCTGCAAGGGGAGTCTCCACTTCTCAATCTCTTTACTTTGTTTTTGTCTTACTTTATTTTATTTACTACTTTGTTTGCTGCATTATATCAAAACACAAAAAAATTAGTTGCTAGCTTTACTTTATTTACTGTCTTGTTTGCTATATCAAAAAACACAAAAAAATTAGTTTACTTGCATTTACTTTATCTAGTTTGTTTTATTTACTACTGCTAAAATGGCCAACCCTGCAAATACTAAGTTGAGTGACTTCACTAGCACAAATAATAATGATTTCTTATGCACACCTATTGCTCCACCTGCTACTACAGCGGAATTCTTTGAAATTAAACCTGCTTTACTGAATCTTGTCATGAGAGAGCAATTTTCCGGTGTTAGTTCCGATGATGCTTGCTGCCCATCTCAATAATTTTGTTGAACTATGTGAAATGCAAAAATATAAAGATGTAGATGGTGACATTATAAAATTAAAATTGTTTCCTTTCTCATTAAGAGGAAGAGCTAAAGATTGGTTGCTATCTCTGCCTAAGAATAGTATTAAATGCAAGGATGCTTTTATTGGTAGATATTATTCCCCTGCTAAAATTATATCTTTGAGGAGTAGTATAATGAATTTTAAACAATTGGATAATGAACATGTTGCTCAAGCTTGGGAAAGAATGAAATCTCTGGTTAAAAATTGCCCAACCCATGGACTGACTACTTGGATGATCATCCAGACCTTCTATGCAGGACTAAATTTTTCTTCGCGGAATTTATTGGATTCAGTCTTTGGAGGTACCTTTATGTCCATCACTCTTGGTGAAGCAACAAAGCTCCTTGATAATATGATGATTAATTACTACTGAATGGCACACGGAAAGAGCTCCACAAGGTAAGAAGGTAAATTCTGTTGAAGAATCCTCTTCCTTGAATGATAAGATTGATGCTATTATGTCTATGCTTGCGAATGATAGGCCTAATGTTGATCCTAATAATGTTCCATTAGCTTCATTGGTTGCCCAAGAAGAACATGTTGATGTAAACTTTATTAAAAATAATAATTTCAACAACAATGCTTATCGGAACAATTCTAGTAATAACTATAGGCCATATCCTTATAATAATGGTAACGGTTATGCTAATTCTTATGGGAATTCTTACAACAATAATAGGAATACACCCCCTGGACTTGAAGCTATGCTTAAATAATTTATTAGTACACAAACTGCCTTTAACAAATCTGTTGAGGAAAAGTTCAATAAAATTGATATTCTTGCTTCTAGAGTTGATAGTCTTGCCTCTGATGTTGATCTTTTGAAATCGGAAGTTATGCCTAATAGGGATATTGAAAATAAAATTGTTACTACAGCAAATGCCATCCAAGTTAGAATTAATGAGAATATAAGATTAATGGCTGAACCTGCGTGCTAGGTGGGATAGAGAAGAAAATGAAAAACTAGCTAAAAAGGAAAATGTAGCTAAAGTTTGGACTATTACCACCACTAGCAATGCTAATGATTCACATGTTGCTGCACCTCCTACTATCAATGGTAAAATAATTGGTGTTGGCAATGTTTCTACTCCTAGTGCGAAGCGCGCAAAATTACCTGAAACTGCTAAAACTGCTGAAACTGCCTGTGATAAAACTGCTGAAATTTTTTCCAACCTTGGGGATGATAATCTCATTGCTTTAAATTGTAATGATTTAGATTTTGATGATTGCCACATCTCTGAAGTTATAAATTTCATGCAAAAACTTGCTAAAAGTCCCAATGCTAGTGCTGTAAACTTGGCTTTCACAGAACATATTACAAATGCTCTCATAAAAGCTAGAGAAGAGAAACTAAAACTTGAAACTTCTATTCCTAGAAAGCTAGAGGATGGTTGGGAGCCCATCATTAAATGAGGGTCAAAGATTTTGATTGTAATTCTTTATGTGATCTTGGTGCAAGTATTTCTGTTATGCCTAAAAAAGTCTATGATATGCTTGACTTGCCACCATTGAAAAACTGTTATCTGGATGTTAATCTCGCTGATAATGCTAAAAAGAAACCTTTGGGGAAAGTTGATAATGTTCATATTATGGTTAACAATAACCTTGTCCCCGTTGATTTTGTTGTCTTGGATATTGAATGCAATGCATCTTGCCCCATTATATTGGGAAGACCTTTTCTTCGAACCGTTGGTGCTACTATTGATATGAAGGAAGGTAATATTAAATATCAATTTCCTCTCAAGAAAGGTATGGAACACTTCCCTAGAAAGAGAATGAAGTTACCTTATGATTCTATTATTAGAACAAATTATGATGTTGATGCTTCATCTCTTGATGTTACTTGATATACACTTTCTGCGTCTAGCTGAAAGGCGTTAAATAAAAGCGCTTATGGGAGACAACCCATGTTTTTACTACAGTATTTTTGTTTTATATTTGAGCCTTGGAAGTTGTTTACTACTGTATCAACCTCTCCTTATCTTAGTTTTAAGTTTTGTTGTGCCAAGTAAAGTCTTTGATAGAAAAGTAAGTACTAGATTTGGATTACTGCGCAGTTCCAGATTTCTTTGCTGTCACGAATCTGGGTCTACCTCCCTGTAGATAGCTCAGAAAATTAAGCCAATTTACGTGCATGATCCTCAGATATGTACGCAACTTTCATTCAATTTGAGCATTTTCATTTGAGCAAGTCTGGTGGCCTAATAAAATCCATCTTTACGGACTGTTCTGTTTTGACAGATTCTGTCTTTTATTTCGCATTGCCTCTTTTGCTATGTTGGATGAATTTCTTTGATCCATTAATGTCCAGTAGCTTTATGCAATGTCCAGAAGTGTTAAGAATGATTGTGTCACCTCTGAACATGTGAATTTTTATTGTGCACTAACCCTCTAATGAGTTGTTTCGAGTTTGGTGTGGAGGAAGTTTTCAAGGATCAAGAGAGGAGTATGATGCAATATGATCAAGGAGAGTGAAAGCTCTAAGCTTGGGGATGCCCCGGTGGTTCACCCCTGCATATTATAAGAAGACTCAAGCGTCTAAGCTTGGGGATGCCCAAGGCATCCCCTTCCTCATCGACAACATTATCAGAGTTCCTCCCCCGAAACTATATTTTTATTCCGTCACATCTTATGCACTTTGCTTGGAGCGTCGGTTTGTTTTTGTTTTTGTTTTGTTTGAATAAAATGGATCCTAGCATTCACTTTATGGGAGAGAGACACGCTCCGCTGTAGCATATGGACAAGTATGTCCTTAGGCTCTACTCATAGTATTCATGGCGAAGTTTCTTCTTCGTTAAATTGTTATATGGTTGGAATTGGAAAATGCTACATGTAGTAATTCTAAAATGTCTTGGATAATTTGATACTTGGCAATTGTTGTGCTCATGTTTAAGCTCTTGCATCATATACTTTGCACCCATTAATGAAGAAATACTTAGAGCTTGCTAATTTGGTTTGCATATTTGGTTTCTCTAGAGTCTAGATAACATCTAGTATTGAGTTTTGAACAACAAGGAAGACGGTGTAGAGTCTTATGATGTTTACAATATGTCTTTTATGTGAGTTTTGCTGCACCGTTCATCCTTGTGTTTGTTTCAAATAACCTTGCTAGCCTAAACCTTGTATCGAGAGGGAATACTTCTCATGCATCCAAATACTTGAGCCAACCACTATGCCATTTGTGTCCACCATACCTACCTACTACATGGTATTTATCCGCCATTCCAAAGTAAATTGCTTGAGTGCTACCTTTAAAATTCCATCATTCACCTTTGCAATATATAGCTCATGGGACAAATAGCTTAAAAACTATTGTGGTATTGAATATGTACTTATGCACTTTATCTCTTATTAAGTTGCTTGTTGTGCGATAACCATGCTTCGGGGACGCCATCAACTATTCCTTGTTGAATATCATGTGAGTTGCTATGCATGTCCGTCTTGTCCGAAGTAAGAGAGATCTACCACCTTAATGGTTGGAGCATGCATATTGTTAGAGAAGAACATTGGGCCGCTAACTAAAACCATGAATCATGGTGGAAGTTTCAGTTTTGGACACATATCCTCAATCTCATATGAGAATAATAATTGTTGCCACATGCTTATGCATTAATGAGGAGTCCATTATCTGTTGTCCATGTTGTCCCGGTATGGATGTCTAAGTTGAGAATAAGCAAAAGCGAGAAATCCAAAATGCGAGCTTTCTCCTTAGACCTTTGTACAAGCGGCATGGAGGTACCCCATTGTGACACTTGGTTAAAACATGTGCATTGCAAAGATCCGGTAGTCCAAGCTAATTAGGACAAGGTGCGGGCACTATTAGTATACTATGCATGAGGCTTGCAACTTGTAATATATAATTTTCATAACTCATATGCTTTATTACTACCGTTGACAAAATTGTTTCATGTTTTCAAAATAAAAGCTCTAGCACAAATATAGCAATCGATGCTTTCCTCTTTGAAGGACCATTCTCTTTACTTTTATGTTGAGTCAGTTCACCTATCTCTCTCCACCTCAAGAAGCAAACACTTGTGTGAAATGTGCATTGATTCTTACATACTTGCATATTGTACTTGTTATATTACTCTATGTTGACAATTATCCATGAGATATACATGTTACAAGTTGAAAGCAACCGCTGAAACTTAATCTTCCTTTGTGTTGCTTCAATACCTTTACTTTGATTTATTGCTTTATGAGTTAACTCTTATGCAAGACTTATTGATGCTTGTCTTGAAGTACTATTCATGAAAAGTCTTTGCTTTATGATTCACTTGTTTACTCATGTCATTACCATTTTTTTGATCGCTGCATCCACTACATATGTTTACAAATAGTATGATCAAGGTTATGATGGCATGTCACTTCAGAAATTATCTTTGTTATCGTTTTACTCGCTCGGGACGAGCGGAACTAAGCTTGGGGATGCTTGATACGTCTCCGACGTATCGATAATTTCTTATGTTCCATGCCATATTATTGATGATACCTACATGTTTTATGCACACTTTATGTCATATTCGTGCATTTTCCGGAACTAACCTATTAACAAGATGCCGAAGTGCCGATTCGTTGTTTTACTGCTGTTTTTGGTTTCGGAAATCCTAGTAACGAAATATTCTCGGAATTGGACGAAACGAAGACCCAGGGGCCTATTTTGCCACGAACCTTCCAAAAGACCGAAGAGCATACGAAGTGGGGCCACGAGGTGGCCAAACCACAAGGCGGCGCGGCCAAGGAGGGGCCTGCGCCGCCCTGTGGTGTGGGCCCCTCGTCAGCCCCCGACTCGCCCTTCCGCCTACTTAAAGCCTCCGTCGCGAAACCCCCGATGCGAAAAACCACGATACGGAAAACCTTACCGAGACGCCGCCGCCGCCGATCCCATCTCGGGGGATTCTGGAGATCTCCTCCGGCACCCTGCCGGAGAGGGGATTCATCCCCCGGAGGACTCTACACCGCCATGGTCGCCTCCGGAGTGATGAGTGAGTAGTTCACCCCTGGACTATGGGTCCATAGCAGTAGCTAGATGGTTGTCTTCTCCTCATTGTGCTTCATTGTTGGATCTTGTGAGCTGCCTAACATGATCAAGATCATCTATCCGTAATACTCTATGTTGTGTTTGTCGGGATCCGATGGATAGAGAATACCATGTTATGTTAATTATCAAGTTATTGCATATGTGTTGTTTATGATCTTGCATGCTCTCCGTTATTAGTAGAGGCTCGGCCAAGTTGATGCTAGTAACTCCAAGAGGGAGTATTTATGCTCGATATTGGGTTCATGCCCGCATTGACACCTGGGACAAGTGACGAGAAAGTTCTAAGGTTGTGCTTGTGATGTTGCCACTAGGGATAAAACATTGATGCTATGTCCGAGGATGTAGTTATTGATTACATTACGCACCATACTTAATGCAATTGTCTGTTGCTTTGCAACTTAATACTTGGAAGGGGTTCGGACGATAACCTGAAGGTGGACTTTTTAGGCATAGATGCAGTTGGATGGCGGTCTATGTACTTTGTCGTAATGCCCAATTAAATCTCACTGTACTTATCATGAGATGTATGTGCATTGTTATGCCCTCTCTATTTGTCAATTGCCCGACTGTAATTTGTTCACCCAACATGCTTTTATCTTATGGGAGAGACACCTCTAGTGAACTGTGGACCCCGGTCCATTCTTTTAATACTGAAATACAAATCTGCTGCAATACTTGTTTTACTTGTTTTCTCTGCAAACAATCATCTTCCACACAATTCGGTTAATCCTTTGTTACTGACAAGCCGGTGAGATTGACAACCTCACTCGTTTCGTTGGGGCAAAGTACTTTGGTTGTGTTGTGCAGGTTCCACGTTGGCGCCGGAATCCCTGGTGTTGCGCCGCACTACATCCCGCCGCCATCAACCTTCAACGTGCTTCTTGGCTCCTCCTGGTTCGATAAACCTTGGTTTCTTTCTGAGGGAAAACTTGCTGCTGTGCGCATCTGTTATCACCAGAATTTGACCAAGTCAGAGGTGGGCCGCGATCAAGATGGACTTGAAGAATATATATATAGAAGGAATACGTGAATCGGCCTTTTATACCAAGTTGGGCTTAATTGCCCGTGTATCTGTAACATATTAGATCGCATCTTAGTTTAGAGATAGAATCTTACCCGTGCACGGTTTAGTGCACGCCCACATTAGAAAGTCCGCTGGACTATAAATATGTACCTAGGGTTTATGGAATAAACAACAACCAACGTTCAACCACAAACAAATCTCGGCGCATCGCCAACCCCTTCGTCTCGAGGGTTTCTACCGGTAAGCATCATGCTGCCTAGATCGCATCTTGCGATCTAGGCAGCACAAGCCTGCCTGCGTTGTTCATGCGTTGCTCGTACTGAAGCCTTTTTGATGGCGAGCAACGTAGTTATCTTAGACATGTTAGGGTTAGCATTGTTCTTCATGTTACATGCTTTCGTAGTGCAGCCCTTGCATGTCTAGCCGCCCTTACGCCTATCTCAGGCGTAGGGGCGGCACCCCGCTTGATCATAGTTTAGTAGATCTGGTCCGTTACGATTGCTCCTTGTTCTACAAGGATTAGTTTAATATCTGCAATAGTTAGGCCTTACAAGGGGGCGGAGGATCCGGCGGCGTGTAGGGTGTCGTTCGTTGGCCCTAAGCAGGATGTTCCGAGGATCAACCTCGTGTTGGTTTTTAGGCCTTGCTTAGGATCGGCTTACGATCACCGTGCGTGGCCGCGAGGCCCAACCTCGGAGTAGGATGATCCGATTATGCGGTGAAAACCCCACATCGTCGTAGATCTCATTAGCTTTACCATGATCAAGCGGGACCACCATATATTCGGACACCCCGTCCGAATCATGGGTGGATCGGCTCTTTGAGCCGATTCACGGGATAACCTCGAGAGCCGATCGAGGCTCGTATTTAACGTTTACGTGTGTGCCCTGCAGGAAACTAAGCGAGGCATCATCCACACCTTCCTGACCAGGTATAGGTCAGGTGGCACGCCCTTGTGATAAACATCGGTGCGTGCGACCAAGAGGCTTTGCGGGCCGTCGCTCAGAGGGACTAGGGCCAGCCGCAGCCCTAGTTGTTCCCGGCTCTACGGTGTTGCCCGTCTCTACCCGCCGGTGGGTTTCTGACGTCAACACATTCTGGCACGCCCGGTGGGACCAGTCGACGACATCCACGACATCGCCATCTACATCCAAGATGGCGGAAGACACTCCGGTCACGTACGCGGATCTGCCTGATGAGCTCAAGAAGAAGCATGACGAGATCAAGGCAACCCTCGAAGCCGAACTCATCGGCTCCTTCCACCGAACCCGCTCCCATGGCGTCGGGTGGAAGGGTTTCACACCCGAAGGCGCGCTCGATGGAGTGGACCTGTCCGCCCCGTCGAAGAACGCACCAGGTCGCTGCGGCGAGGAGATCAACTACATGGTGGCTCATTCGCCGCACCGCCACTCGAGAGCCTGGTGAACACCTTGGAGCGTGTCGCTCGCGCGTCGTTCAGGAAATCATGAGTCACCGGTACTCCCCGTCGGGACCGGCTGCGGGGACTTTCAAAGGAGAGATGCCGCTCCAGCCCCGGCCCGTTCGCATGGGCAGCACCGGAACTGCCGAACTCATCGGCATACGTCGTCTACAAGATTGGTGGCGATCCTAGTGACTACCAATTCCTGCCCGAGCCACCTAAGGAGGTCCCGCACGGATACGCGTGCGCATACGTGCCGGACGACAACGCCTTGGCACTCTCGAACCAGGCTGCAATAACAGCGGCCTCTGGAACGGCAGGAGGAACGTCAGGAGCCGATCCTGAGAAGCAGCCGTGGCTGACTAAGTACGCCGCCCCGACGAACCTCCAAAGCCCAGCTCCTGCAGTTGGCTTAGAACCAGAAAAACAAGCATGGCTGGTCAAGTATGCCACCCCGGCGAATCTTCAGGGTTCGACACCTTCAGCCATCTCAGCGGATCAGATTTGTGCAATTCTAAAGATCGGTTCGGCATGATGCCGAAAAGGAAGGCGTTCGGCTACACCAAGCCGTACCCCAACAGCTACGAACTGATCCCGCTGCCACCTAAATATCGGCTCCCGGACTTCACAAAGTTCAGTGGATCAGACGGGTCCAGCTCCATCGAGCATGTGAGCCGATATTTGGCACGATCTCAGCGTCAGATGAGTTGCGCGTGAGGTTCTTCTCGCAGTCCCTCACAGGATCGGCTTTCGGGTGGTACACATCGCTACCACCGAACTCCATCCAGACCTGGAAGCAATTGGAAGAGCAGTTCCATGAGCAGTACCATTCAGAAGCTTCCGAGTCTAGCATTGCCGATCTAGCACAACTACGTCAGAAGCGCGGAGAAACTGTGACAGAATACATCCAGCGCTTCAGGAATATTAGGAACCGATGCTTTTCGGCTCGTATAAGCGAAAAAGAAGCAGTCGAGTTGGCGGTGGTGGGTCTCTCATCATCAATCAAGGACGTGGCCTCCCAAGCAGACTACCCTTCGTTAGCGCACATGGTGCGAGGCGACGACAGCATATGAACAGCGCCACCCAGATGTTTACCAGGACAAATTCAAGCGGGTGGTGACTATGGTTGAGGCAGACGAAGATGAAGGTGCCATGGGAGATCAGGAGGTAGCAGTGGCTGAATGGACTCGAGCGACAGGCCCCGTGACCTGCAAATGGGTGAAGCCACAAGGCCCTCCAAAAGGGTTCGACTTCGACGTGACTAAGACGGAGCAGATTTTTGACCTCTTACTCGCGGAGAAGCACATAAAGGTACCCGAAGGCCACAAGTTCCCCACGGTGCAAGAGCTGAACGGAAGGCCATACTGCAAATGGCATAACACGTTCTCCCACACCACCAACGACCGCAGGGTATGGCGGCAGCACATCCAAGCGGCGATAGAGAACGGGCGTCTAATTTTCAACCAAGTACGCCATGAAGGTCGATACCCAGCCCTTCCCCGCCGTAAACATGGTGGAGTACGCTTGCCATGCCGGGTGCCAGCCGGGTTTCCTATGCAATATCAACATGGTAGATCTTGGACACCACGCTGGCAAGGATGGAGATGAGGGCAGCTGCTCTCATAGCAAAGATTCAGAGGAAGCCGCTCCACGCGATCGGCTCCGCCAAGACGGCAAGCGCTACGTCACGGAGGGAGAAGTGAAGAACATAAGATATCAGCGACCTCTCTCCGATCACCTCCTCAACAAGTATGCGGGTCGGTACGACCAACGCCGACGGTCCAGCGATGATGGCGAAAGAGTTCGTCTGGCCAGAGAAGCCAGAAGACATCGTCGGCAGAATCGCGATGAGGAGGATCACGAGCGTCGTGCCAAGGGAAACGCAAGGGAACAAGACAACGAGGACAGGCACTGGGATTGTCCTTTCTTCAGGCACTGCTGGGATTCAGGAATGAGCCGATTGCCAACAATCGGCAATTGCCCATAATGCAACCGGAAGAAGAAGGAGGCAGCCAACGTGTCCGTGTTCGAGCGCTTAGGACCTCTCCCGCCACAGAGCAAACGAGCTGAGTCCCCTCGGTTGGAAGATCTCGAAGATTCAGAAGACGAGGGAGAAGAAGAAGACATGTACCACCGGCCAAGGTGGTGCCCTGACGGACTCAGCCGTTCCCAGAAACGCAAGGTTCAACGATTGCGCGGCCTGGAAGAAGCCGAGAGGTTATACTTGCATACATTGAGGAAGGCAAGGCTTGATCTGGCTGCGAAGGTTCAGCGAACCCTGGATGAAGAGGGTCGTCCACGGAAAATGGAGTGGCGCCCCAAGCAAAGGAAAGCCGATGATGAAGCATCGGCTGGCACAAACATGGTGCTCGTTCTTCCGGCAGAGCTTAACGCTCCACGATCACACGATGCATTCAAGGTGGGCGACAGCAAGCGTGCCAACATGATGAAGTCAGAGATTGGGCTGGTCTTATCTACCGGCCTAAACGAGTAGCAAGAGCACATCAATGAGCAAACGTGGCGAGGCTGATCCTTGTGATCGGCCCCAAAATTTTATGAAGGGAACTTACAAAACCTTCACCGAGCAAGCAACGTGGAGGCCGATTCCACCAATCGGCCAAAATTATCCTCACCCACCGTTCTGTTTGGGTTCAACATGTTATCCAACAGAGCCGATACCATCAATCCTCTTGACAGAATCGGCTCGGGGGGCACCCAGGTGGATAAAATACGAGGATATGCAACGGAAGCATCTCATCTTTTGGTGATGGGTATTGGAATATGGGGGCCGATGCACAGGTCGGCCGTAAAAAAATAAAATCTGAAAATTCGAAAATTTTCGAGCACAGCCGATGTAGCAGACATCGACTTAAGGATATGGAAGCCGATGCGTGGCCATCGACTCAAGAGGAATAACTGTTACGATCAGAGGGTCAATGGAGCACTAATGGAAGAGCTCCTCAATGGAGTAGTCTAAAGGTTTGAATCCTCTCTTCAAGAACAATGCCAGGAGCAGCCTAGACATGCGGATCAGGTCAAGGATGGATTGCATGAAATCCGCCAAAAGAAAAGAGCCGATCTAGCCGGCAAGTTGCAGGAAGAACTGAAGAAGCTCGGGGGGCAGCTCGCCTTGAAGGCTCTCTGCTTTGAGAAGCCGATTTATGTTCAAATCGGTTGGTTCTGCATAGGGAACTTCCCCACACACGATCAAGCCCAGGTCCATACAGCTAATTCGCGTATCCTCGTCTCTGTTTTGGCTGAGACTCGGGGGGCAACAGACCGTTGGATGCCTTGTTCTTAAGAACCGACTGGGGTTACCTCGGTTGTTATTGCTTCATGGTCGTCTCGGGGAGGAATTGGGAAGGAAAAGCCGTCGTCTGGTACGAGGTTTGGACCGTGCTGCAAGAAAAGAGGAGATTGGTTCCTCAAATTAGCCGATGAATAGTCATCGGCTGCGGGGCTGCAAAACGCCACGATTGAGAAAATCAATTATGACCCGATTCGTCACTATCGGTCTTGGTGTGGCAAGCGGGGGGATGGAAATTGGATTAATGAAAGGAGAAATTGGAAGAACAGTTCTCATTAATTCAGAGGAGCAGCTTTACAAGAAGAGCCGATGGCTCTCAAAAGAGGGATCTAGTGCCTAGTGCACTGCTACTGCTAGTCCTATTCTACTAGTCGTCGCTGTCCTCATCGTCGCCGTCGTCAAGGTCGTCGGCGCTGCTCCCAGGAAGCTCCTCGCCGTCGCTGCCCCAGCCGTCCGCTGGAGCCTCCTCCTCCTCCTCATCATCATCATCGTCCTCGCTATCCGCCCAGCCGCGGAAGCGCTTCGTTGGAGGATACCCGATGGAGGCGGAGGAATCATCTTCCTCCTCCTCATCTTCTTCCTCGTCGTCATCGTCGTCCTCGCTGTCCGCCCACATGCGGGAGCGTTTCTTCGGCGGGAGCCTGGCGGAGAGGGAGGCCTTGGTCTTCTCCGCTTCCCCTCCCTTCTTCTCCTTGTCCGAGGAGATGGGGTGCTCCCCGGAGCGGAGATCGTCCTTTTCTTTGCTTTTCGGCAACGGTTGGAGAGAGGTGCCTGAAGCGGAGGAGGAAGAGGAAGACATGGCTGCAGGAGAGAAGGGTTTTTTTGGTTTGGTGAACAGAGCAGAGCAAGGCGATGGAATGGTGAACCGTTTGGCACAGATAAATAAAGAGAGTGTAGTGGAGATTTAATGCCATACGGTTCTCGAGGGCGTGAGGCCGGGATTGACAGTTCGTACAGAGAAGCCCGAGAGGCGAGGTGTAATGATGGAAGATTCTGCGGCAGTTCTGCTCTGCCATGACATGACCCGACGAAAGAAAGCGTGATGATTTTGGAAATGTCATTTCCAAAACCAGGGGGGCATGTGTTATTACCAGAATTTGACCAAGTCAGAGGTGGGCCGCGATCAAGATGGACTTGAAGAATATATATATAGAAGGAATACGTGAATCGGCCTTTTATACCAAGTTGGGCTTAATTGCCCGTGTATCTGTAACATATTAGATCGCATCTTAGTTTAGAGATAGAATCTTACCCGTGCACGGTTTAGTGCACGCCCACATTAGAAAGTCCGCTAGACTATAAATATGTACCTAGGGTTTATGGAATAAACAACAACCAACGTTCAACCACAAACAAATCTCGGCGCATCGCCAACCCCTTCGTCTCGAGGGTTTCTACCGGTAAGCATCATGCTGCCTAGATCGCATCTTGCGATCTAGGCAACACAAGCCTGCCTACGTTGTTCATGCGTTGCTCGTACTGAAGCCTTTTTGATGGCGAGCAACGTAGTTATCTTAGACATGTTAGGGTTAGCATTGTTCTTCATGTTACATGCTTTCGTAGTGCAGCCCTTGCATGTCTAGCCGCCCTTACGCCTATCTCAGGCGTAGGGGCGGCACCCCGCTTGATCATAGTTTAGTAGATCTGGTCCGTTACGATTGCTCCTTGTTCTACAAGGATTAGTTTAATATCTGCAATAGTTAGGCCTTACAAGGGGGCGGAGGATCCAGCGGCGTGTAGGGTGTCGTTCGTTGGCCCTAAGCAGGATGTTCCGAGGATCAACCTCGTGTTGGTTTTTAGGCCTTGCTTAGGATCGGCTTACGATCACCGTGCGTGGCCGCGAGGCCCAACCTGGAGTAGGATGATCCGATTATGCGGTGAAAACCCCATATCGTCGTAGATCTCATTAGCTTTACCATGATCAAGCAGGACCACCATATATTCGGACACCCCGTCTGAATCATGGGTGGATCGGCTCTTTGAGCCGATTCACAGGATAACCTGAGAGCCGATCGAGGCTCGTATTTAACGTTTACGTGTGTGCCCTGCAGGAAACTAAGCGAGGCATCATCCACACCTTCCCGACCAGGTATAGGTCGGGTGGCACGCCCTTGTGATAAACATCGGTGCGTGCGACCAGGAGGCTTTGCGGGCCGTCGCTCAGAGGGACTAGGGCCAGCCGCAGCCCTAGTTGTTCCCGGCTCTACGGTGTTGCCCGTCTCTACCCGCCGGTGGGTTTCTGACGTCAACAGCATCATACCTTCCTCTTGGGGTTGCCCAACGAACGTGTGAAATACACGCCATCATGGCTCCCCTCGTGTGCTTCTTTCGCTCAAGGCCCTTCTCCGGGTGAAAAAATAATCAGGTATTTTTGCCTCGATTTTTAGATGTCCAAAAAGCCCTGAAACAAATAAAATACGAAAAAGGTGATTATCTCGCCTCCCGGGAATTAAATACCAATGAGGGACTTTGTAGAAAAGTCCCGAAAATTAACTAAAAATGCATAATTTTTTGTGTATGATGGCATATATCAATGAAAACTAAACATATATGTAGCAATAATGATGATGTAAAATGCATGTATCAACCATGCACGCCTGATGACATGCTAGGTAGAGTTTGCTATTAGTGCAAAAATCAGGGTATGAGTCGACTTTCATGATTCCATAATCTGTGTTGTCGTCGTCGCACTTGTCGTCGATGTTCTTCCATAATGATGTTGGTTGTCGATGATAATCCAAAATATACACCATCAAATAGATCGGCGATATCTCCCAAGCTTGCAGCGGAGCCGACGTTGCTCCTCGGCATCGGAGCCAAGCATTTAAAGCTGGGGGATCCGATGGATGATGTCGATGCTTCCGCCGTCAAACTCGAACAGATCGGTTCCGACTGGAGGAAAGTTCATTGTGTTCCGATGTTGAAGCCGAAGCCTTCGATCGCCAGATCCACCCCTCGGCTGAAGTCGCCAAAAACTGGGAGAATGGAGGGAGGGTGCGGGCGAAAATTGATCGATCCGAAACGCACCTGGTCATCATATCTTGTCGAGTTGTTTCTTGAAGAAGAGGTCATCGAATCCGTGCTTCCAGCGTCCAAGCTTCCCACAGACGGTGCTAATTGACAAGTGTTATCCTTATCAATTTCTATAATCATGGACTTGGGTTTTAAGGAAGGGGAACATTGGTGAACTCAAAGACGGATTAGCCAAACTAGGTAGCCGACAAAAGTATGAGCAAGGGCAAAATCACACAGATTGTATTATCGAGAATTAGGGTTACTGATGTTGCTGGTTGTAGAATCTGTCCCCCCTCGATGGCTCCTCCTAACCCTTATATAGTGGGCTAGGTCTCAGAGTCCACCTCGAGGTCGGTTACATCGTGTATGTCGGTTCACCCAGTATGGGCCTAGCTTTCCAATTTACAGTGTTTGGGCTTCGGCTTCATGCAGACTTCTTCATGGGCCTTCGCCTATTCCTTCCTAGAATTTGCACCAAGGATGGTAATACTGAGTACCCGATATGGTATACCTATGTCAATAGGGATTATCATCAATTACCAAAACCATACATGGAGGCTGCACACACTTTCAAGGGCCCTCCTCTCCTTTGTAAATGACATTTCAAATTTCTTGTTGAGGAAGGGATTTGGCAAATCCTCTTTAGGAGAAAGTACGTTGATTCACATGCGTTGTTACAGGTTTCTTGGAAACCCGGTGACTCCCATTTCTTGGCTGGTATTATGGTGACAAAGAAGTTCTTCTTCCCATACGGGTCTATCTCCGTTAGGGATGGATCGGATATTAGGTTTAAGAAGACAAGTTGCTAGGAAATGCCTTGCTCCGAGAGCAATATTCGACATTTCAATATATCATGGCGTGACTAGAGGGGGGGGGGTGAATGGTCGCTACTCCAATTTTAGTGCTTTTTCAGTTTTAGGCGATGCGGAAGTAAAGGTGGCAACTTTAGCAACTACGCTGCTCCTAATATGATGCTATGCAAAACAACAAGTAAAGCAATCTATGAACGGGTAGGGAGGAAGCGAAACAACAAGGCGGTAGCGGAGGCGAGACGTGATATGTTTCCCGTAGTTCCTCCCACAAGAGGGAATACGTCTGCGTTGAGGAGGTGTGGACCACAAAGGTCCAACGGCCACACAGGCCTCATCTTGTTCCTCGAGAAAACCCCACGAAGGAGCTTTCCCTTCTCCACTACGAGGCCGGTCAAGGCAGTGATTCCTTCACAAGGATGGGGCAAGCTCCACAACACCGGAGGCTCCCAACACCCTATGGAGCTGGCACAACTCCAAGCTAGCCTCCATAAGAGCTCATCTCCAACAGATCCCACATTAGGAACCCTAACATCAAGATCCATAAATGACTAGCTGGGATTGGTGAAATCTCTCTCCGTGGAACTATAGATAGCGATCTCCTCCACCACTCCTCAAAGTTTAGGCTTGATTGGATGGATGGGGAGGCAGATCCTCAAGGATTTGAGCTCAGCAACAATGGAGGAGAGAGAGATAAAAGGCTTGATTCGAGTTGGGGAAGAAGACCCCTTTTACAGGGGTCCACGAATCCAACCGTTATCCACTGGTTCCGCTCAACCGGTACTACCCCTGTGGGAAGCGGTACTACCACTTTTGGTCAAGCTGAGCCCTTATGCGAGGAACACGTGGAGCTCAACCGGTACAACCGGTACCGTTACCATCATGGTACCGGCATGGTCTCTGGGAGCCCCGGACTCCTGCCCGGTACCATTGCGGTACCGGGGTGGAAGTACCGTCGTGTTTGCATGGCTGGTACCATGCTGGCACCTAGTCGGAACTACCGTGTTTCACCATCGCTGGTGACTCAAGCGGTAGTGCCGGTTCAGGTACCGTAAAGGTACCAACATGCTCTCTGCAAGCTTTTCCCAAAAGACGGTTGATACGTCCAAAACGTATCTACTTTCCCGAACACTTTTGCTATTGTTTCGCCTCTAATTTGTGTATTTCGGATACAACTAACACGGACTAATGTTGTTTTCAGCAGAATTGCTCTGGTGTCTTGTTTTTGTGCAGAAACTCAACTTTCAGGAAAATCCCCGGGATTAATTCCAATGGGCCTATTTTCACAGAAGAATAACGGAGCCAGAAGACCAGAAGGAGGGGGGCCACGAGGCAGCCACCCCACCAGGCGGCGCGGCAGGCCCCTGGGCCGTGCCGGCCTATGGTGGCGGCGCCTCGGGCAGCCCCAGGTGCCCCCCTCTGGACTACTTAAGGGTTTCGACCTAAAAACGCACGGGGGGTTAGACGAAATCGCCAGAAGACATCCAGAACACCGCCGCCATCGCGAAACTCCGTCTCGGGACCAGAAACTCCGTTCTGGCACTCCGCCGGGACGGGGAATTGGAGGAGATCATCGCCATCATCACCACCGACGCCTCTCCATCGACTAGCCATGTTTCCCCCATCCATGTGTGAGTAATTCCCCCGCTATAGGCTGAAGGGGATGGTAGGGATTGGATGAGATTGGTCATGTAATAGCATAAGATTCTTAGGGCATAGTGCCTAGTATCCGTAATTAGTACTTTTATGATATTGTTGCAACTTGTTATGCTTAATGCTTGTCACTAGGGCCCGAGTGCCATGATCTCAGATCTGAACATGTTACTGTTTCATGATGATATGCATCGTTTTATGATCTTACCTGCAAGTTGTATACACGTATTGTTGTCCGGAACCCGAGGCCCCAAAGTGATAGAAATTGGGACAACCGGAGGGGAAGACGGTGATATGAGGATCACATGTGTTCACGGAGTGTTAATGCTTTGCTCCGGTGCTCTATTAAAAGGAGTACCTTAATTTCCAGTAGATTCCCTAGAGGCCCGGCTGCCACCGGCTGGTAGGACAAAAGATGGTGTGCAAGTTTCTCATTGCGAGCACGTACGACTAAATATGGAACACATGCCTATTGATTGATTAGTACTTGGATACCGTTTTATTACTATCTGCAAATGCCCTATCTTGATTGTTACATGAGTTTCTCTCATCCATGCAATGCCCGTTCATCCATCCCTGTGCCTACCGTATTTTAATCCTGCTGTTTACTATAATCACTACTGTTGTCTTTGTTACACTGCTGCTGATATTTCACTACTGCTACTAGTATAAAACTGTTACTACTGATAAACTCTTGCGAGCAAGTATGTTTCCAGGTGCAGCTGAATTGACAACTCCGATGTTAAGGCTTACAAATATTCTTTGGCTCCCCTTGTGTCGAATCAATAAATTGGGTTTTACTTCCCTCGAAGACTGTTGCGATCCCCTATACTTGTGGGTCATCAAGACTATTTTCTGACGCCGTTGCCGGGGAGCATAGCTTTATTTGCAAGTTCACTTGGATTAATATTGTTCGCTGCAAATTCTCCATCATGGGTAAACCTCGCGATACTATAGTCGCCATATTACCATCCACTACAAGAAAAGGTACAACTCTGAGTACCTCTGCTGCTCTTGATTCACCATCTGTGATAAGTAAACTTGTTTCACCACCACAAGCTTCAAATGTTGGTACTTCTGCTGAATCTGAAAATTCCTCTTATAATTTTGATGATGCTTCTGCTGTGCTTGATAATGATGGTTCATTAGGATCTTTTCTAGATGCTACGATTGCTAGGTCTAGACAAATTGAAAGTACTGAAACTCCTAATGAAAATACTGCTACACCTGTTAATTCACCTGAGTCTGTTGAATACTCTAGTGATGATCTTGATGAAGATTATGTAGAACTTGATGATGATTTCATTGATAAATGCAATGCTACTACTGGTACAAGTAATATTAAAAAGCTTCTTGCACAACATACTGTTAGATATAAAACTGTCTCCTGATCCTAAATTTGCCACATCTCCTATAAACATTAAGGATAAGGATTATGATTTTTCTCTTGATTTATCTCATATAGCTATTGTTGAGAAAACACCTTTTTGTGGTACTGAAAAATAAAGTGATGTAGAACACATGAATGAGCTTTCAACTTTGAGTAGCTTGTTTTCTTATGATATCAAGAAGCGTACTTGTTTCGTTGCTAAATTTTTTCCTTTCTCATTAAATGATGATGCTAAAACTTGGTATAATAGTTTGCCTCCTGATTCTATTGATAGTCCAAGTGATTTGCTTGATGTTTTCTTTCGGAAATACTTTCCTGCTAGTGCTCAACATATTGCTTTGCAGAGAATTTATAATTTTGACCAGGAAGATGGAGAGAAATTGCACGAGGCTTCGGCGAGATTTTGCTCTCTTATCAGAGCTCGGCCTGGACATGATTTGGAAAAGCATGATTTACTTGATATATTTTATAGTGGACTAACCATTGAGTCTAGGGCATACCTGGATAGTTGTGCTGGTTGTGTTTTCATGAAAAGAACTCCAGACGACGCTGAAGAATTATTGGCTAGAATAGGCCGAAATCATGATGATTGGACTACACCTGAACCAACCCCGACACCAGTATTGAAGAAGAGGGGTATGATTAAATTAAATGATGAAGATATGAGGGAAGCCAAGAAATCTCTTAAAGAGAAGGGTATTAAATCCGAAGATGTGAAGAATTTACCTCCCATAGAAGATTTATGTAAGATAACTCCACCTTCATCCATGATTGAGGTACACTCTCTTCAACGCTTTACTAGGGAAGATATTCCGTATTTAAAACCTCCTGCACAATGCTTAGATGAGTTTGATAATTATATTGTTAAGCAAAATAATTTTAATATGAGAGTAGAGAATCCTAATGGAAAATTCTCGAGCTATTAGTGAATTGCATGGTATTGTGGAGAGAACCTCCAATGATGTTACGATGCTTGTTAAACATTTTCATATGGTTCAAACTCAAATTGATCAACTCACTAAAGTGCAAAATGACTTGTTAAGAAATAGTTCTAATGAAAAACATGCTTACGAAGTAACAACTAGAGGCGGTGTTTCTACTCAGGATCCTCTATATCCCGAGGGGCATCCCAAAAGAGTTGAACAAGATTCTCAACGAACTGAGACTAGTGCTCCTTCTAAGAAAAAGAAAAAGAAACATAAAACTATTGTAGAATCTTCTGAGCCTGTTAATGATCCTAATAGTATTTCTATTTCTGATGTTGAAACTGAAAGTGGTAATGAACATGATAAAGATAATGATAAGAATGATGCTTCTGATAAAGAAGAGGTTGAAGATGAACCTGAAAAGCATGCTAAAAATAAAAAGTATACTAAAGAAGATTTTATTGCTAAGAAACGTGGTAATGAAAGAGAACCTTGGGTTCAAAAGCAAATGCCTTTTCCTGTTAAGAAACTAAAATCAAAGGAAGAAGAACACTATAATAAATTTTGTGATTGGATGAAACCCTTGTTCCTGCAAGTCCCTTTGACTGATGCTATTAAATTGCCTCCTTATTCAAAGTATATGAAAGATATTGTATCTAACAAAAGGAAAATTCATAATGAGGAGATTTCCACTATGCTTGCTAATTACTCTTTCAATGGCAAAGTTCCAAAGAAGCTTGGCGACCCAGGTATACTGACTAGTCCTTGTTCCATCAAGAATAATTATGTTAGAACTGCTCTAGGTGATTTGGGAGCAGGTGTTAGTGTTATGCCTTTTTCTCTTTATAAGAGACTTTATTTAGATAAGTTGATACCAACTGATATATCTTTGCAAATGGCTGATAAATCTACTGCTATTCCTGTTGGTATATGTGAGGATGTTCCTGTTCAAGTTACTCAAAACTGCTTAATATTAACTGATTTTGTTGTGTTGGAAATGCCTGAAGATGATAATATGTCTATTATTCTTGGGAGACCTTTTCTTAACACCGCAGGGGCTGTTATTGATTGCAATAAAGGAAAAGTTACTTTCAATGACGATGACAAGGAGCATACTGTTTATTTTCCCAGGAGGATTGATAAAGTATGTGGAGTTAATAGAATTTCTAATTTGAGATCTATCAAAGTGGGAGATATTGATTGTCCAATATATGAGCCTAAAGAAGAATATCAAACTCTTGTGATTGGATCTATATCAATACAATATAAGGTAACATGATTGTTTTGAGGTTTATTTCTTCTTATGACATGTAAGATTTATTTGGTAGCAAGACTTGATCAACCTTTTTTAACAAGTACATTTTATATGCATAGAAGAGCTAAACAACATTTCTTTCCTTCTCCACATGCTTTACTTGCTGTAGCTCTACTTGTTTTGCAAGATGCGTTAGTTGTTTAGAGGTTTGAAAATCTTTTTCTGCCCTGTAATAATAATTTTGACACCCAGAAATGTGCATTTTTCAAAGTTTTCAAAAATTTACAAAAATTATACTGTTGGTCTTATTTTTCGAAGAGCTTCCGGGAGCACCGGGGGCTGACTAGTGGGGCACCACGGGGCTGGACCCCATGGGCCGGCGCGGCTAGCAAGGGGCGCGCCACCACGTGGTGTGGGCCCCTCCTTGCCCCACTAACTCATCTCTTCCTCCCATCTCAGTCTCTCTCCCGAAAAATCTCGTACTCACTTTCTCTCACTCGCGTTTCTGCTCAAGAGCTCAAGATTTCTCGATCTCTTTGCTCAGCCCAGATTGCAGTCCGAAATTTGGCACATTTGCTCTCCGGTATGTGACTCCTCCGATTATCCAAATAGAATTTTGTTTCGTTGAGTATATCTTGAATATTTTTTTGTTGTAGGTAACATGTTTAGTGAGCTTGCATGCTTGTTCTAAGTTGTAAAAAATAGTTTTGATGCATGTTTAGTACTCTATCAAGTTCCTGTAGTAGTTTCCCTCAATTATATGTCTCCAAATCAACTTTTATAATGTTTGTTGAAAAATTTCAGAAAAGGAAGATGGATAATTATAACTTTGAAGAAGTGTTCGAAAGAGAGACGACAAGCACGGGGAGGCCCTCAAGGGCATCCACTCGGATTAGACGATCCTATAATGAGGATGTCATCGCACCGAGCTTCGAAGTTGAAGAGGATAATGGAGTCCCTAATGCTTCATCCTTTCCATGTTATGACTTTTTGCGCAATGCAGGGCTGCTTGATGATTTCTTGGTCCTCATTGATACGTCCCAAACGTATCTATAATTTCTTATGTTCCATGCTACTTTATTGATGATACTCACATGTTTTATACACATTATATGTCATATTTATGCGTTTTCCGGAACTAACCTATTGACGAGATGCCGAAGGGCCGATTCTTTGTTTTACTGCTGTTTTTGGTTTCGAAATCCTAGTAAGGAAATATTCTCGGAATCGGACGAAATCAACGCCCAGCATCTTAGAATTCCACGAAGCTTCCAGAACACCCGAGAGCCAGCAGAGGAGGGCCACAGGGCCACCAGATGACAGGGTGGCGCGGCCAGGGCCTGGGCCGCGCCCCCCTACTGTGTGGCTGCCCCGTCAGCCCTCCGACTCCGCCTCTTCGCCTATTTAAAGGTCCCTGACCTAAAACCTCGATACGGAAAAGCCACGGTATGAGAAACCTTCCAGAGCCGCCGCCATCGCGAAGCCAAGATCTGGGGGACAGGAATCTCTGTTCCGGCACGCCGCCGGGACGGGGAAGTGCCCCCGGAAGGCATCTCCATCGACACCACCGCCATCTTCATCAATGCTGCTGTCTCCCATGAGGAGGGAGTAGTTCTCCATCGAGGCTAAGGGCTGTACCGGTAGCTATGTGGTTAATCTCTCTCCTATGTACTTCAATACAATGATCTCATGAGCTGCCTTACATGATTGAGATTCATATGAGTTTTGTATCACAATTCATCTATGTGTTACTCTATTGATGTTATTAAAGTACTCTATTCCTCCTCCACGGTGTAATGGTGACAGTGTGTGCATCGTGTAGTACTTGGCGTAGGTTATGATTGTAATCTCTTGTAGATTATGAAGTTAATTATTGCTATGATAGTATTGATGTGATCCATTCCTCCTTCATAGTGTGATGGTGACAGTGTGCATGCTATGTTAGTACTTGGTGCAATTGCAATGATCTATCATGCACTCTAAGGTTATTTAAATATGAATATCGAATGTTGTGGAGCTTGTTAACTCCGGCATTGAGGTGCTCTTGTAGCCCTACACAATTAGTGGTGTTCATCATCCAACAAGAGAGTGTAGAGTGGTTTTATTATGTGATCAATGTTGAGAGTGTCCACTAGTGAAAGTATGATCCCTAGGCCTTGTTTCTAAGCATCGAATCTCCGTTTATTTACTGTTCTGTTGCATGTTTACTTGCTGCCATATTTTATTCAGATTGTTATTACCACTCATATACATCCATATTACTTGTATTTCACTATCTCTTCGCCGAACTAGTGCACCTATACATCTGACAAGTGTATTAGGTGTGTTGGGGACACAAGAGACTTCTTGTATCGTGATTGCAGGGGTTGCTTGAGAGGGATATCTTTGACCTCTTCCTCCCTGAGTTCGATAAACCTTGGGTGATCCACTTAAGGGAAAACTTGCTGTTGTTCTACAAACCTCTGCTCTTGGAGGCCCAACACTGTCTACAGGAATAGAAGCGTGCGTAGACATCACTCGTCAATAATGTGGGATTAACAACTGATACGTCTCAAACGTATCTATAATTTCTTATGTTCCATGCTACTTTTATGATGATACTCACATGTTTTCTACACACTTTATGTCATTATTATGCATTTTCCGGCACTAACCTATTGAAGAGATGCCGAAGAGCCAGTTGCTATTTTCTGTTGTTTTTGGTTTCAGAAACCCTACAAAGGAAATATTCTCGGAATTGGACGAAATCAACGCCCAGGGTCTTATTTTTCCACGAAGCTTCCAGAAGACCGAAAGGGTTACGAAGTGGGGCGACGAGGCGCCGACACCACAGGGCCGCGCGGCCTGGGTGGGGTCCGCGCCGCCCTATGCTGTGGGCCCCTCGCGCCGCCTCCAACCCTACCCTTCCGCCTACTTAAAGCCTTCGTCGCGAAAACCCTAGTACCGAGAACCACGATACGGAAAACATACTGAGACGCCGCCGCTGCCAATCCCATCTCGGGGGATTCAGGAGATCGCCTCCGGCACCCTGCCGGAGAGGGAAATCATCTCCCGGAGGACTCTTCATCACCATGATCGCCTCCGGATTGATGTGTGAGTAGTTCACCCCTGGACTATGGGTCCATAGCAGTAGCTAGATGGTTGTCTTCTCCTCATTGTGCTATCATGTTAGATCTTGTGAGCTGCCTATCATGATCAAGATCATCTATTTGTAATGCTACATGTTGTGTTTGTTGAGATCCGATGAATATGGAATACTATGTCAAGTTGATTATCAGTCTATCATATATGTTGTTTATGTTCTTGCATGCTCTCCGTTGCTAGTAGAGGCTCTCGCCAAGTTGATACTTGTGACTCCAAGAGGGAGTATTTATGCTCGATAGTGGGTTCATGCCTCCTTTGAATGCGGGACGAGTAATGAAAGTTCTAAGGTTGTGGATGTGTTGTTGCCACTAGGGATAAAACATCAATGCTTTGTCTAAGGATATTTGTGTTGATTACATTACGCACCATACTTAATGCAATTGTCTTTTGTTTGCAACTTAATACTGGAAGGGGTTCGGATGATAACCTGAAGGTGGACTTTTTAGGCATAGATGCATGCTGGATAGCGGTCTATGTACTTTGTCGTAATGCCCTGATTAAATCTCATTGTAGTCATCGTGATATGTATGTGCATTGTTATGCCCTCTCTATTTGTCAATTTCCCAACTGTAATTTGTTCACCCAACATGCTATTTATCTTATGGGAGAGACACCACTAGTGAACTGTGGACCCCGGTCCATTCTTTACATCTGAAATACAATCTACTGCAATACTTGTTCTTTAGTGTTCTTCACAAACAAACATCATCTTCCACACTATACATCTAATCCTTTGTTTACAGCAAGCCGATGAGATTGACAACCTCACTGTTACGTTGGGGCAAAGTACTTTGATTGTGTTGTGCAGGTTCCACGTTGGCGCCGGAATCCCTGGTGTTGCGCCGCACTACACTCCGCCACCAACAATCTTCACGTGTTCCTTGACTCCTACTGGTTCGATAACCTTGGTTTCTTACTGAGGGAAAACTTGTCGTTGTACGCATCACACCTTCCTCTTGGGGTTCCCAACGGACGTGTGTCTTACACGCCATCAATACAGTTTTCTGGCGCCGTTCCCGGGGAGATCAAGACACGCTGCAAGGGGAGTCTCCCACATCCAATCTCTTTACTTTATTTTTGTCTTGCTTTACTTTATTTTATTTACAGCTATGTTTGTTCTTTATATCAAAAACACACAAAAAATTAGTTACTTGCATTTACTTTATTTACTGTCTTGTTTGCATTCTGTATATTAACAACACAAAAAATTAGTTACTTGCATTTACTTCGGAAAACCAAATCGATCCCGGGTGCATATGCACCTGGTATGTATAAAGCATATTTCCAAACAGTAAAAAATTTAGGAAAAAAATTTAGCATGTAGAGGGACATGTTCTATGCGTGCACGTAAATTTTCACATAAAACCAACATTTTTTGTACCCTGCGTAAAAAAGACAAATAATGTCTCAAAAAATAGACTATTTTAGCACCTAAGATTTGTGTTTTTTGCACAAGGCATGAAACATATCGGTTTTTGCTGAAACAACTTTGTAAGCATGTAACATGTCAATGTATACACAAGGAATTTTTATTTGTATTTTTCTAACATTTTTAAATATATTTAATATACGTTTCAAATAAAGGGTGCATATGCACCCGGGTGTAGAAACACCCTGTCCCATTTACTTTATTTAGTTTGCTTTATTTACTACTGTTAAAATGAATACCCCTGAGAATACTAAGTTGTGTGATTTCACTAGCACAAATAATAATGATTTCCTATGCACTCCTATTGCTCCACCTGCTACTACAGCAGAATTTTTTGAAATTAAACCTGCTTTACTAAATCTTGTTATGAGAGAGCAATTTTCTGGTGTTAGTTCTGATGATGCTGCTGCCCATCTTAATAATTTTGTTGAACTTTGTGAAATGCAAAAGTATAAGGATGTAGATGGTGACATTATAAAACTAAAATTGTTTCCTTTCTCCTTAAGAGGAAGAGCTAAAGATTGGTTGCTATCTTTGCCTAAGAATATTATTGATTCATGGACTAAATGTAAAGATGCTTTCATTGGTAGATATTATCCTCCTACTAAAATTATATCTTTGAGAAGTAGCATAATGAATTTTAAGCAATTGGATAATGAGCATGTTGCCCAAGCATGGGAAAGAATGAAATCTTTGGTGAAGAATTGCCCTACCCATGGATCGACTACTTGGATGATCATCCAAACCTTTTATGCAGGACTGAATTTTTCTTCGCGGAACCTATTGGATTCAGCTGCTGGAGGTACTTTTATGTCCATCACTTTCGGGCGGCAACAAAGCTTCTTGATAATATGATGATCAATTACTCCGAATGGCACATCGAAAGGGCTCCACAAGGTAAAAAGGTAAATTCGTTGAAGAAACCTCCTCCTTGAGTGATAAGATTGATGTGATTATGTCTATGCTTGTGAATGGTAGATCTAATGTTGATCCAAATAATGTTCCTTTAGCTTCATTGGTTGCCCAAGAAGAACATGTTGATGTGAATTTCATTAAAAGTAATAATTTCAACAACAATGCTTATAGGAATAATTTTGGTAACAACTACAGGCCATATCCTTCTAATATTGGTAATGGTTATGGTAATTCTTATGGTAATTCTTACAACAATAATAGGAGTGTACCCCCTGTTCTTGAAGCCATGCTTAAAGAATTTATTAGTACACAAACTGCTTTTAACAAATCTGTTGAAGAAAAGCTTGATAAAATTGATATTCTTGCTTCTAAGGTTGATAGTCTTGCCTCCGATGTTGATCTTTTAAAATTGAAAGTTATGCCTAATGAAGATAAAGATATTAAGTCATTTTCTACAGCAAACGCCATCCAAGTTCGAATTAATGAAAATATTAGATTGATGGCTGAACTGCATGCTAGGTGGGAAAGAGAAGAAAAAGAAGAAAAACTTGCTAAAGAGAATAATGTAGCTAAAGTTTGGACTATTACCACCACTACTAATGTTGATGCTTCACGTGTTGCTAAACCTACTACTATCAATGGTAAAATAATTGGTGTTGGCAATGTTTCTACTCCTAGCGCAAAGCGTGCAAAACTGCCTGAAACTGCTGAAATTGCTAAAACTGCTGAAACTGCTTGTGATAAAACTGCCGAAATTTTTCAAAATATTGGGGACAATGATCCCATTGCTGTAGATCATAATGGTTTAGATTGTGATGATTGTCACATCTCTGAAGTTATAAAGTTCTTACAAAAACTTGCTAAAAGTCCCAATGCTAGTGCTATAAATTTGGCCTTTACAAAACATATTACAAATGCTCTCATAAAAGCTAGAGAAGAGAAATTAAAACTTGAGACTTCTATTCCTAGGAAGTTAGAAGATGGTTGGGAGCCCATCATTAAGATGAGGGTCAATGATTTTGATTGTAATGCTTTATATGATCTTGGAGCAAGTATTTCTGTTATGCCTAAGAAAATCTATGATATGCTTGACTTGCCACCATTGAAAATTTGTTATTTGGATGTTAATCTTGTTGATAATGCTATAAAGAAACCTTTGGGGAGGATTGATAATGTTCGCATTACGGTTAACAATAACCTTGTCCCCGTTGATTTTGTTGTCTTGGATATTGAATGCAATGCATCATGTCCCACTATATTGGGAAGACCTTTTCTTCGAACTGTTGGTGCTACTATTGATATGAAGGAAGGTAATATTAAGTATCAATTTCCTCTCAAGAAAGGTATGGAACACTTCCCTAGAAAGAGAATGAAGTTACCTTATGATTCTATTATTAGAACAAATTATGATGTTGATGCTTCATCTCTTGATGTTACTTGATTCACACTTTCTGCGCCTAGCTGAAAGGCGTTAAAGAAAAGCGCTTATGGGAGACAACCCATTATTTTACTTCTGCACTTTTGTTTTATATTCGAGTCTTGGAAGTTGTTACTATTGTAGCAACCTCTCCTTATCTTTATTTTATTGCATTGTTGTGCCAAGTAAAGTCTTTGATAGTAAAGATGATACTACATTTGGATTACTGCGCAGAAACAGATTTCTTACTGTCACGAAATTGAGCAGCCCCTTCTGTAGGTAATTTAGAAAAATCTGCCAATTTACGTGCGTAATCCTCATATATGTACGCAACTTTCATTCAATTTGAGCATTTTCATCTGAGCAAGTTAAGTGCCCCAGAAAAATTCGTCTTTACGGACTGTTCTGTTTTGACAGATTCTGCCTTTTATTTCGCATTGCCTGTTTTGCTATGTTTGATGGATTTCTTTGTTCCATTAACTTTCAGTAGCTTTGTGCAATGTCCAGAAGTGTTAAGAATGATTATGTCACCTCTGAATATATGAATTTTTGATTATGCACTAACCCTCTAATGAGTTTGTTTTGAGTTTGGTGTGGAGGAAGTTTTCAAGGGTCAAGAGAGGAGGATGATACAATATGATCAAGAAGAGTGAAAAGTCTAAGCTTGGGGATGCCCCCGTGGTTCATCCCTGCATATTTTAAGAAGACTCAAGCATCTAAGCTTGGGGATGCCCAAGGCATCCCTTCTTCATCGACAACTTATCGAGTCACCTCTAGTGAAACTATATTTTTATTCCGTCACATCTTATGTGCTTTACTTGGAGCGTCTGTTTGTTTTTGTTTTTGTTTTTGTTTGAATAAAATCGGATCCTAGCATTCCTTGTGTGGGAGAGAGACACGCTCCGTTGTTGCATATGAACACATGTGTTCTTAGCTTTACTCTTAATGTTCATGGCGAAGGTTGAAACTGCTTCGTTCATTGTTATATGGTTGGAAACGGAAAATGCTGCATGTGGTAATTGGTATAATGTCTTGAATAATTTGATACTTGGCAATTGTTGTGCTCATATAGATCATGTTTAAGCTCTTGCATCATGTACTTTGCACCTATTAATGAAGAACTACATAGAGCTTGTTAAAATTTGGTTTGCATGATTGGTTTCTCTAGAGTCTAGATATTTTCTGGTTAAGGTGTTTGAACAACAAGGAAGACAGCGTAGAGTCTTATAATGCTTGCAATATGTTCTTATGTAAGTTTTGCTGTACCGTTTTATACTTGAGTTTGCTTCAGACAACCTTGCTAGCCTAGCCTTGTATTGAGAGGGACTACTTCTCGTGCATCCAAAACCTTGAGCCAAAAACTATGCCATTTGTGTCCACCATACCTACCTACTACATGGTATTTCTCTGCCATTCCAAAGTACATTACTTGAGTGCTACCTTTAAAGTTCTATTCTTTGCCTTTGCAATATATAGCTCATGGGAAAATAGCCTTAAAAACTATTGTGGTAAAGAATATGTACTTATGTATCTTATTTCTTAATAAATTGCTTGTTGAGCGGTAACCATGTTTCGGGGACGCCATCAACTTTTACACCTTTGTTGAATATCATGTGAGTTGCTATGCATGTTCGTCTTGTCTCGAAGTAAGGGCGATTTTCATGATCAAATGGTTTGAGTATGCATATTGTTAGAGAAGAACATTGGGCCGCTAACTAAAGCCATGATTCATGGTGGAAGTTTCAGTTTGGACAATTAACCCTCAATCTCTTATGAGAATATTATCTGTCGTTGAATGCTTATGAATTAAAGAGGAGTCCATTATTTGTTGTCTATTTGTCCCGGTATGGATGTCTAAGTTGAGAATAATCAAAAACGAGAAATCAAATGCGATCTTTCTCCTTAGACCTTTGTACAGGCGGCATAGAGCTACCCCTTTGTGACACTTGGTTGAAACATATGTTATGCAATGGTAATTCGTGTTAATCCAAGCTAATTAGGACAAGGTGCGAGCACTATTAGTAATCTATGCATGAGGCTTGCAACTTATAAGATGTATTATGCATAACGCATATGATTTATTACTACCGTTGACAAAATTGTTTCTATGTTTTCAAAATGAAAAGCTCTAGCACAAAAATAGTAATCCATGCTTCCCTCTGCGAAGGGCCTTTCTTCTACTTTATTGTTGAGTCAGTTTACCTACTTCTTTCTATCTTAGAAGCAAACACTTCTGTGAACTACGTGCATTGATTCTTACATGTTTACCTATTTCACTTGTTATATTGCTTTATGTTGACAATTATCCATGAGATATACATGTTGAATTTGAAAGCAACTCGCTGAAACTTATATCTTCCTTTGTGTTGCTTCAAAGCTTTCTACTAAGAATTTATTGCTTTATGAGTTAACTCTTATGCAAGTCTTATTGATGCTTGTCTTGAAAGTACTATTCATGAAAAGTCGTTGCTATATGATTCGAGCTTGTTTACTCATTGTCTTTACCATTCCTTCGAATCGCTGCATTCATCTCATATGCTTTACAATAGTATTGATCAAGATTATGATAGCATGTCACTTCAGAAATTATCCTTGTTATCGTTTACCTACTCGAGGGCGAGTAGGAACTAAGCTTGGGGATGCTTGATACGTCTCAAACGTATCTATAATTTCTTATGTTCCATGCTACTTTTATGATGATACTCACATGTTTTATACACACTTTATTTCATTATTATGCATTTTCCGGCACTAACCTATTGACGAGATGCCGAAGAGCCGCTTGTCTGTTTTCTCGTCGTTTTTGGTTTCAGAAATCCTACAAAGGAAATATTCTCGAAATTGGACGAAATCAACGCCTAGGGTCTTATTTTTCCACGAAGCTTCCAGAAGACCGAAAGGGTTACGAAGTGGGGCGACGAGGCGCCGACACCACAGGGCCGCGCGGCCTGGGTGGGGCCCGCGCCGCCCTATGGTGTGGGCCCCTCGCGCCGCCTCCAACCCTAACCTTCCGCCTACTTAAAGCCTTCATCGCGAAAACCCCAGTACCGAGAGCCACGATACGGAAAACATCCTGAGACGCCGCCGCCGCCAATCCCATCTCGGGGGATTCAGGAGATCGCCTCCGGCACCCTGCCGGAGAGGGGAATCATCTCCCGGAGGACTCTTCATCACCATGATCGCCTCCGGATTGATGTGTGAGTAGTTCACCCCTAGACTATGGGTCCATAGCAGTAGCTAGATGGTTGTCTTCTCCTCATTGTGCTATCATGTTAGATCTTGTGAGCTGCCTATCATGATCAAGATCATCTATTTGTAATGCTACATGTTGTGTTTGTTGTGATCCGATGAATATGGAATACTATGTCAAGTTGATTATCAATCTATCATATATGTTGTTTATGTTCTTGCATGCTCTCCGTTGCTATTAGAGGCTCTGGCCAAGTTGATACTTGTGACTCCAAGAGGGAGTATTTATGCTCGATAGTGGGTTCATGCCTCCATTGAATCTCGGGACAAGTGACGTAAAGTTCTAAGGTTGTGGATGTGTCGTTGCCACTAGGGATAAAACATCAATGCTTTGTCTAAGGATATTTGTGTTGATTACATTACGCACCATACTTAATGCAATTGTCTCGTTGTTTGCAACTTAACACCGGAAGGGGTTCAGATGATAACCTCGAAGGTGGACTTTTTAGGCATAGATGCATGCTCGGATAGCGGTCTATGTACTTTGTCGTAATGCCCCGATTAAATCTCATAGTAGTCATCGTGATATGTATGTGCATTGTTATGCCCTCTCTATTTGTCAATTTCCCAACTGTAATTTGTTCACCCAACATGCTATTTATCTTATGGGAGAGAAACCACTAGTGAACTGTGGACCCCGGTCCATTCTTTACATCTGAAATACAATCTACTGCAATACTTGTTCTTTACTGTTCTTCGCAAACAAACATCATCTTCCACACTATATATCTAATCCTTTGTTTACAAAGCAAGCCTGGTGAGATTGACAACGTCATCGTTACGTTGGGGCAAAGTACTTTGATTATGTTGTGCAGGTTTCACGTTGGCGCCGGAATCCCCGGTGTTGCGCCGCACTACACTCCGCCACCAACAACCTTCACGTGTTCCTTGACTCCCTACCGGTTCGATAACCTTGGTTTCTTATCGAGGGAAAACTTGTCGCTGTACGCATCACACCTTCCTCTTGGGATTCCCAACGGACGTGTGTCTTACACGCCATCAACCACCTATATGGAAGATGAGAGGGATCAATACTACATGCTAACTAAAATCTTTTTTGAGAGCTTTCAATTCAACAACAAACACTACCAACCATCAGTTACATTCAGGATTTATGATAATCCTATTACTATGAAGTTGAAGGATTTTTGTACTGCATTGGATATTGCCCCTGTAGGTACAACGAAGAAGATTGAGAAGAGTCCCAAAGCTTTGGCGGAGCTCTATCGAGAAGTCACCAATGATGACAGCCGCACCATTCAGCGCGGCAAGATAAGAAACATTCAATTCCCTGCCATTAGATATTTCGCTTACTATCTTGCTACTAGCATTCTTGGTAGGAAGAACACTAGCAACATTTCTAGCTATCATCTTGCTTTCTTAGTTGCTGCACTTACTGGAAAAACACCTTATCATCTTGGTGCTCGTGTTGCCCGTCGTTTGTCCGCTAAGGGGCCTATTTTTGGAGGAATTGTTGCCTCACGTATTTTGGCATATCTAGATCTTCCTCTTGACCCTACTGATGTGAAATTAACTCCTATAAGGCTTGATATTGCTGCTATGAAGAGTCATCAATTTATTACAACTGACTCTAGTTTCGATAATATTGTCTATAAAATGTTGTTTATTGACGGGGATGAGAGGGAAATCCCTTTGCCGCAGCCCGATCTGTTCAGTGTTCACAGGAAACCGTGGTCGCTCTCTAAGGAGGAGGTGGATGAGCAGCTGAGGATACACGGCTTCCACCAGCAGCATGACTCCGAGGATGCCGAGCCCTCCTACGGGTACACCGTCACGTATCCTGGTGCGTCTTCCAGCACATACCCGGAACAGGATCCATCTTCGTCGTACTACGGAGGTGCAACTTCATGGGCACCATGGGATTGATCTCCACTTAGGCCAAAAGCCTAAGCTTGGGGGGAGGTATACCGGCATCACTCATTCATTGCATATTATAATTGCTGGATACTTGTACATACTTGTTTAGCTTCTTAAAGTGGTTTTCTAATAAGAGGAAGATGATATTTGGGGAAGTGTTGATTGAAAACAGATTCTGGACTGATACCAAAAACAATCTCAAAAACAGCCAGAACGTTATTTTGCGAAGCCAATTTTTGTGCATGTTCCACAGGTTGTTATCTAACTTTCATTAATTGAACACTTTTCGAGCTGGGCAGCGGAAGAATTTCTTAAAAATCTATTACTGTACTACTGTCAAATTTGACGAATTTCTGCTGCTTTGTGTTTATGCGACTCTTTTAGTTTTTATTTTCTTGTTTTTGCTTTGTTTCTTTCCTAAAACACAAAAAGACCAAAAATATTTATGTTGTTTCTCTTTACCATTTGCTTATTTTGGTTTCTTGCTCCTATTTTGTTTTATTTGCTATCGTTGGTTTGCTATAAGAAAATCCAAAAAGATTTTGCTTTGTTTGCTTGTTTCCTTTTGTTCTTGTTTCCAATTCGAAAACACCAAAAATATTTGTTGTTCTTCTTTGGTTTTGTAAAGTTCATTATGGAGTTCAGCCATGTTCGGTGGCTGGAGTTTGGTTTTCATTCCATATTATTCAAGCTACACAAGTGAAAGGCAATAATGACGATCTACGACAATTCGACTGTGGTGAGAGGCTGGTATGAACTCTATTTGTTTTCATTTTTGTACATATACTCATCCATGTGAGCATGCTTAGTTGGTTCATGTGAGGTATATGTCATTTAAGAAAGTCTAGTAGTTCATGATCTCTCATGTTACTTCCAATTTATTAATATGAGTAGCATATCATAAATATTTGCTTGCATTGCTTTATTCATATATAGGTATGACATTGTGGTACCCTCCTCTGAATAATTCACTTGAATCAACTTGGCACATGCTCACGCATGCATATGACTGAACAAAAGTCAATTAAGCCTCGATGATTTACTTTGCCTCAGAGTTCTTGTATCACTTTTATGCCTCCGTTAATTTATTTTGTCGCAAGCATGATTATGACAATTCATCGCTCTCTTGATTGTCGCTTCCCAGTCTATTGCTAGCTTTCACTTGTACTGAGCGGGAACGCTTCTCGTGCTTCTAAACCCCTGAAAACCAAGTTATTCCAGAGTGTCCACCATAAATACCTATGCGTGGCATTTCAAACCATTCCAAGTAAATTCTCATGTGCTACCTTTAAACCTTCAAAATACTTCTCAATTTGTGTTAACGTTTTATAGCTCATGAGTAAGTATGTGGTGTTTTATCTTTCGACCTTGTCATTTACTCCTGACAGACTTTCACCAATGGACTAGTGGCACATCCGCTTATCCAATAATTTTGCAAAAAGAGCTGGCAACGGGGTTCCCAGCCCCAATTAATTAACTTTCATCAATAATTCTCTTCACATGTTTTGCCCTGATTTATCAGTAAGCAACTTAATTTGCAAATAGACACTCCTCCATGGTACGTGAATGTTGGAAGGCACCCGAGGATTCGGTTAGCCATGGATTGTGTAAGCAAAGGTTGGGGGGAGTGTCATCCATAATAAAACTAAAGTACGTGTGTAAACAAAAGAGAAGAGGGATGATCTACCTTGCTGGTAGAGATAACGTCCTTCATGGGAGCCGCTCTTGAAAGTCTGGTTGACGAGGTAGTTAGAGTACCCACTATCATTCGTTGACAACAACAAACACCTCTCAAAATAATTTTACTCCTGTTTTACAAATGAAAAGCTCTAGCACATGTTAATCCCTGCTTCCCTCTGCGAAGGGTTAATCTTTTACTTTTACATTGAGTCTCCGTCCTTTCTTTGAGCACTTTCTTGAGAGCACAACTGTCATTCTTAGTATAATATGCTTGTCCCAAAATGTGATTAACTGCGGTATAACTTTGATGCTTTTATCTTTGATAATCTCTACTTCCGATCTTCCCATGAACTTCAAAGGTGCCCGAGCATTTATGTTTTGCTGTACAAATACGGGCAAGCGAGATACCACTTTATCATATCCTTCTATGAACATTGCAATCTTGCTGATAGACATGATTCATGATACTTATTATTAATTTGTTGGTACCTTTTCCATGATTGACATAGCTATTAGATGACTTTATTTGCATGTATCTTATTATGAATTGCCTAAGTATTTTTCCATATCATGAGAATATTTACATCATATGAACAAATATGTTCGTGAAAGTTCTTTTATCGCACTCAGTTGTTAACTGAATTGCTTGAGGACAAGCAATAAGCTAAGCGTGGGGGGAGTTGATACGTCCAAAACGTATCTACTTTCCCGAACACTTTTGCTATTGTTTTGCCTCTAATTTGTGTATTTTGGATACAACTAACACAGACTAACACAAACTCAACTTTCAGGAAAATCCCCGGGATTAATTCCAATGGGCCTATTTTCACAGAAGAATAACGGAGCCAGAAGACCAGAAGGAGGGGGGCCACGAGGCAGCCACCCCACCAGGCGGCGCGGCAGGCCCCTGGGCCGCGCCGGCCTATGGTGGCGGCGCCTCGGGCAGCCCCAGGTGACCCCCTCTGGACTACTTAAGGGTTTCGACCTAAAAACGCACGAGGGGTTAGACGAAATCGCCAGAAGACATCCAGAACACCGCCGCCATCGCGAAACTTCGTCTCGGGACCAGAAACTCCGTTCTGGCACTCCGCCGGGACGGGGAATTGGAGGAGATCATCGCCATCATCACCACCGACGCCTCTCCATCGACCGGCCATGTTTCCCCCATCCATGTGTGAGTAATTCCCCCGCTGTAGGATGAAGGGGACGGTAGGGATTGGATGAGATTGGTCATGTAATAGCATAAGATTGTTAGGGCATAGTGTCTAGTATCCGTAATTGGTACTTTTATGATATTGTTGCAACTTGTTATGCTTAATGCTTGTCACTAGGGCCCGAGTGTCATGATCTCAGATCTGAATATGTTATTTTTTCATGATGATATGCATTATTTTATGATCTTACCTGCAAGTTGTATACACGTATTGTTGTCCGGAACCCGAGGCCCCAAAATGACAGAAATTGGGACAGCTGGAGGGGAAGGCGGTGATATGAGGATCACATGTGTTCACGGAGTGTTAATGCTTTGCTCCGGTGCTCTATTAAAAGGAGTACCTTAATTTCCAGTAGATTCCCTAGAGGCCCGGCTGCCACCGGCTGGTAGAACAACAGATGTTGTGCAAGTTTCTCATTGCGAGCACGTACGACTAAATATGGAACACATGCCTATTGATTGATTAGTACTTGGATACCGTTTTATTACTATCTGCAAATGCCCTACCTTGATTGTTACATGAGTTTCTCTCATCCAGGCAACGCCCGTTCATCCATCCCTGTGCCTACCGTATTTTAATCCTGCTGTTTACTATAATCACTACTGCTCTCTTTGTTACACTGCTGTCTGATATTTCACTATCTGCTATCGCTATAAAACCGTTACTACCGATAAACTCTTGCTAGCAAGTCGGCTTTCCAGTGTGCAGCTTGAATTGACAACTCCGCTGTTAAGGCTTACAAATATTCTTTGACTCCCCTTGTGTCGAATCAATAAATTGGGTTTTACTTCCCTCGAAGACTGTTGCGATCCCCTATACTTGTGGGTCATCAACGGTACCATCAGAGGTACCTCGACCGGTACTACCGGTCCTGTGAGGGAGCAGTAGTACCGCTGCGAGATTCCAAGCTGACGTGTACCTGGTGCTGAAGGCGGTAGCGGTACTACCGCACTTAGCACCGGTACAGCCAGTTTTGCTAAACCAGGTTTCTTTTCTTTTCCTCTCCAACCACATCGTCTCGCGACACATACACAAAACCAGAAAACGTATCAACTACAATCTTGATTCTTCCGATCCTGAGGTGTTCAATGAGGACACCATGCACCTGCAAATCTTTCAAGTCAACTATGCACACGGTGAAACATATTCAAGTGCTGTTATCAAACACACAAAATACTCATGGAGATACCTTGCTCTTTCAACATTGTTCAATATTGTGTGCCACAAGAGTATTACACTCGCTAAAGTGTTGGAAACTTCTCCACCGAATGTGTCGTTCGGAAGAAGTTCCATTGGTTCTTGACAAGCATTTAGGATTGACTTATTACAACGTCTGAATTTGGTCAATTTAACTCAGGGATCCGATGTATTTCGATGGGATCTTATCGAGAGTTGAAAATTCTCGGTGGTTTCTATGTACAAGGTTTTAATCCTACCTGATGTACCAGCTGATAATAGTAAGAAAATTTGGAAGATGAAGATCCCACTTAAAACTACGGTGTTTGTGTGGTACATTCGTCGAGAGGTATTTTTTTCCAAAGATAACCTTACAAAACATAATTGGCAGAAAAGTAAGACGTGTGTCTTTTGTCAACATGACGAAACTATAAAAGCACTTATTCTTCTAGTGTAAATTTGCTAGATCTATATGATCAGCCATCCAGATAGGTTTTACTTTATACCCACAACAAAGCGTTGTGAATATCTTTGGCAACTAACTCAATTATGTGGATCCTAGGTTTAAGATAGTTATTAGGGTAGGAGCGATTATTTATTGATCTCTTTGTCTATGTAAAAATATAAGGTATTTATAAAGATAAAAATGCTTCTATTATGCAAGTCATGCTACACTCCGTTTATGGTTCTCTATAACTTATGGAGCATTGCGACTTCGGTTGGAGGATGCGTGAAAAAATATATTTTTCCAACATGGATGACAGCGTACTCTCCGGATTGGCCCTCCTTTGTCTTAGACTTTTCTTTTTTAGTTTCATTCATGAGTATCCGTTAAGAACTTCAGTTTCATTTATGGTTGCAACTTGTGGATTGGTTCATCCGCGTGCATCTCATCTATGTAGAGGCCAGGTGTCATGCTTAAACTTTTTTTTAAATAATAACACGATCATTATCAAAATAAAGAAAATGATGTTGCTGAATTTTGTTGTGCCATAATTTTTTTATGACCTGGTGAAGAACTAGCCATGAGAACAATCAGTAAGCCAGATGATGATCAAAAGTCGATTGAATAGCTGGATAAACAGTCCATTCTCTTCTTTTGTGAGACCACATTATTCACTCAAACAAGGAACACGTTTTTTTTTTTTTTGAGGGAAAACAAGGAACACGTAATTAAAGGTAGAGTACTATAGCTTATTATTCAGGAGCCCAGGGCAACAGAAGCCCATGTCTCACGTCTCAGCCTACCATGACGTAACTGTCGAAGATCCAGCTGAAGCTGGCCGGCCTGCGCTTGCTACGGGCCGCCCTCTGGTGGGCCAGCTCCTCCATCCTCCGGATCTTGGGCGGCAGCCTGCACACGTACTCCTGCGCGTGGCGGCCGTCGCCAGACAGCCCGGCGAGGTCCGCCACCCGCCACCTGCGCAGGAAGTGCTCCACCAGGTCGCCGTAGTCCTTCGCCGTGTAGACGCCGGCGCGCTGCGCCACGGCGGAGAACCGCTCGAACAGAGTCTCGGTGCAGTCGCGGCCATCGGACATGAGAAGGCCTGGCATGGTGACCTTGCCGCGCATGACGTACGCCAGAGCCCGCACCATGCCGTTGGGGTCCACCTCGAAGAGCTTGGCGCATACCCTGGTGTAGCCCGCCTCGTGCCGCTTCTCGTCGGCTGCGATGACGCCGCAGATCTTGGCGAGGGCCTGGTCGCCGTGCTGCCCGGCGAGCTTCGCCGTGTGCACGTGGGAGATGAAGGTGGCGCGCTCCTGGAACGCGCCGTAGATGACGCTGTGGTAGGGGCTCTTGGGCACTAGCATTTCCTTGACGACAGAACGGCAGAATCATTGATTAAATGGATATATAGGGCACGGTGCACGTACTTACTTGTACCAATAATAGAGTAGTACGTACCATGCCGTTGCGGAGTAGGTGATGGATGGTGGTCTCGATCTGGCGCATGTCGACGCGGCCGGAGAGGTAGAGGTAGCGGTTGAGGAGGTCACCATGGCGGTTCTCCTCTGCGGTCCAGCCCCGCATCCACTGCGCCCAGGGGAGGCTGCTGGCGCCGGTGTCGTCCGCGATGCCCTCCGTGCGGTTTCCCATGCTCTGGTACGACGGCAGCGCCTCTTCCGTCACCATGTTGCCCACCAGGCACACCAGGACATCGTCAGGAACGCCGGTGGCTCCCGCGCGCAGCTTGGCCACGCCATCCGTGAAGGCGAACAGAGCCTCGTCCTCCGTCGTCGCGCCGGACGCGGCGGCGGAGAACGGCAGGAAGTCGTGCGGCTGCCACGAGGACTCCACCGGGAGGAGCAGCGGGAGCATGTTGTCCGCCACCCAACCGTTGAGCGACCGGACGACCTCCACCTGCTCCCGCGGCACCGACGGGCATTGCATCTCCATGTCGATGCTTCTGGACGGAGCCTCCACCGGCGTAGTTGAGGCCGGGGTCCATCGCCTGGTCAAACTGGCCGCGCCAAAGTTAGTGCTCCTAGGTAGGGGTTGCAAAGCGGCTCGCTTGGTAATCAAAAGCGATTAACTTAGTTATACTCCTTTTCTTAACAAATCAGTCTAGTTTAAAATTAGATGCAGTAATAGGGCTCTCTACTCGCGTTTAATGGGGCAGAAAAATAGGGGTTATGTTAGACCTAGGACTAGCTTGGTAGGCATGCATGAAGAGTTATGTGAATCATAAGCTTAAACGATCGAGAGATGGAGACATGGAGTGCGTCGAACTCGCATTGAATTTACTACTACTTGGAAACATTTGCATGAACCAGCTACGACATCTATATGCATACCGAAGATTTGTAGGACAGCAGGTCCAGCCGAGCGGCGTAGGTCTGCCCGAGCCCGTGCCGCTCTTGTTCGGGAAGGAGACCATGGCGGACGCGAGTGCTGTTAGCCCCATGCACATGGTCGCCATCGCTCACCACTACTTGTATCGTTGCTGAATTGATTCATGCTTGTATATATATATAGGAGGAAATGGTAGAACATCGCCAGTACTAGGAGTAGATGGGAAAACCAAATGGAACACCCCATCCTCATGAATGCACCCAGCGTCAAAACATCAATGGCGCACATGGCTTCAATGCTACTGCCGGAATAGTACCGGCCGCAGTTTTCCATGTCAAGCAAGCACGGCGGCAGCGTACATCCGGCCGTCAGTCTCCATGTGACCGTTTTAACTCCATCACGTACAAAAGGGACCAACAAGAACACAACGAATTTAAAGGCAACGGTACCTACTAGTGTCATATCTATCGTCCACTCTCTATTTTAAAATTAGTGAGGTTTTTGACATTTCTCTAATATAAAGTAATAATTGAAACACAAGTGGAACTTTTATATTTTGTAACCGTTTTTTTCTATTTTGCAGAGTATAGACTTACTCAATCTA
>NC_061512.1:151849491-151867685 GCF_022539505.1 Lolium rigidum | reverse complement strand
TCGATTCTTCTTATTCTTCGAGTCGTGGGCCTTCAGTAAACCCCGGGTACTATCTTCGGCAGGTCCATTGAGGATGCCTATGTCACTACCAGCCTGACCGACCACCTCCAACGAAGAAGAAGGCCGCCTCCTCCATCGAACCCGAGGTTGCTGCCCCGGGCGTCCTCGAACCGCGGGAGAAACCCAAGGTCACCACCCCGCACCGGCGAGAAGCGGAGGGGATGGCGCAAACCGTCCCACCACCAGCCACCACCGGTGTGCCACCGACGGGAGGCAGGGGAGGCCGCAACACTCTGGCCACCGCCGCCCCTTCTTCCTCCGACCGCCGCCGCCACGCCATCACACGGGATGGAGGAGGTCTACCGCCGCCGCCGTCGAGGGGATGACCCAGCCGCCGTCCCATCCGCGTCAAGAGGGAAAGCCCCCGCCGCCGCCACGCCCTGAGGTCTTTGCCCCGGCGGCGCTGCCGGCGGCGGCGGGAGGAGTGTTGGGGTTGGGGGCGGCTAGGGTTGGGAGGGGTGGGGTTGGGGGCGGCTATCAGCAATGTATCAGCAATACAAAATGTCATGCCGATCCTTTTTATACATATACAGCTTGCAACCGCCTCTGCTAAAAAAAAGTTCTACTTGCAACTGTCACAAATGTATCATTATCATAAAAATGGAGAACTGCGGGGACAAAGTACATTATGTTAATGTACTGTACAAACGAGATTAGGAAACCAATTCAGATCCCAAGTGCATATGTTTCCTCCATCCAATTATTTTATTTCTAAGTAAAGAAAAATTAAATAAAATATTTTGTATAGGCATCTCAACAACCAACAATCGATGTACGTTTGTATCTTGACAATCCACAATCTATGTACACATATACATCTCAACAACCAACAATCTATGTACGCTTGTAGTTTCGTAAAGATCTAATATTTTTTATAATGGACGTAAAAGATACAAAAGATAAACATGTCCTACAAAAAGCTTTATATTTGCACCTAATTTTGTTTTACATAACCTAAACAACAAGCTCATTCTTTATGAAAACTTTATGCGTACGAGCATGTGAAGATGTACAACTGAGATTTTTATTTAAATATTTTTGCATTTCAAAATATATCAAAGATGCATTTTAAAATTAAGTAAAGGAAAACATATACACTCAGAAGCCAAAACATCTCTCCTAGCGCGATTCTAATGTAAAATTGGTTAGGCAGGAATATGCTTGCATGAACATTAGTAGCAAGTAACATAATTTATTTTCAACAGTCATTTCTGATAGAAATTCAGATACATGCGTGGTCCACAACAAAATGCGACCAAAGCAGTGTAACCAGAGCTGAACTTGGAAGAAAAACAGCGTATCCTTCAACTCTTCTACCACCGTTTATTTATGGAATCCTAACTCGTACAGTCATCTACTTCCCATCGCGTGGCGGTGGCGACGGCGCCCCCTCGTCCTGGCGCCTCTGGACGTCGCGGCCGACGGCGGGGTCACCGTGCCCGACGGCCACCTTGGCGACCTCGGTGGCCGGCGTGCCGGGCCTCGCCTTCTGGTACAGCACCATGTAGCCTATGACGCCGACGATGCCGAACCCCATCAGCGCCATGGTGCCAGGCCCGTACGGCAGGCGGCCGCCGCGCTGGTGCAGGACCTCCCCAGGGCTGCCGCCGCGGCCGGGCGGGCGCTTGGACGCCTCCACCCCCGCCGCCCTCACCTCCTCCGGGCTCATCTTGTGCGTGTCGGCGTTGCTCCGCCACTCCTCCGTGCCGCTCTTCGCCATGGTGCGCGCGCTTCGTACGGAGCTTCTCTCGGTTACCCTCCTTCGTGAGCTACCTTGTCACCGGCGTGCGAGACTTGGTGTTGTTGGTGGTGGTGCGCGGTGGAGAATCCAGTGTTGTGGAACGATTGTTGTAAGCGGAGCGAGCTTGTGAGGTGTGTGGCGAGGCGGTGTAAAGAACGCAACACGTAGAGGGGGTACGTGTTGGAAGAAGGCTGTAGAGGAGACGAACGAGGCGGCGCCGGCGGCCGCCGCGTGGTCTGCGGAGTGCGGAGAGCGTGCACATGTGAGTTTTACATTCGGCGGTACAGCGCATAGGCCACCTAGCGGTCTCGGAACGCCCAAAACATGTTCTCGAACTAGCCAGAAGTAATTTTAGCAAAACGAGCCCATGGTGTACCAAGATTATTATTTGTGCAAACCACCTCAGCGGGACTTCTCATTTCAGGACTCTTTGGAAAGGATTTTTATAATTTTTAGGAGGATTCCAATCTATAGAGTATTTTCTTTTTCTAAAGAAGTCCTTTGGATCAAAGGAATGTCACCGGCCTCCAAAATTCCTGTGGGTTGCAATCCTACAGCCTAATCCCATAGAAATTTTAATTTTTATATATACACATTCACGTTCAATCGAGGTACTCTTTCTATGGTTTCCTTATGTTTCAACGGAAAGTGTATTTGGTTTCCGAGCTCCACTCCTCTCGCCATTTAAAATAAATTAAAAAATATTTATATAAGTTACTAAAAATCTAAAAATAATTTTGAAATTGTCAATGATATATCTCACAATCATGTAAAATCTTAACCTGAAATTCGTTTTATTTTATGCTAGACAAAAATAACAAAATCTGATATATTTAGGAGATTTGAAAAATAGCTACTCAGATCTACATTTTTATCATTTTTGTGTAAATCAGAATATAAAGTATTTGAAGTTGATATTTTACACGTTTGTGGAATACAACATTCACTATATACGAATTTATTTTTAGAATTATTTGAAACACAAAAATATGATTTTTTTTAATTAAACAACAGTATCATTGGTGTTTATGTGCACCAAATCTCTATCCGTCGAAAAGTGTTTTTGGCTCCCAAGCTCCGGTGCTCTCGTTATTTTTTAAAAATTAAAAGAAATATTTATAAGTTATCAAAAACTTGAAAATAATTCAGGAGATTGTGATACATCTCACAATCATGTAAAATTTTAACCAAAAATTATATTTACTTTGTGATAAAATAATAACAAAATATGATATGTTTTTGCAGATTTGAAAATAACTGGTTAGATCTGCAGTTTTGCTATTTTTGTGTAGCTTAAAATATAAATTATTTGAAATTGATTTTACACGTTTATGGAATACATTATTGGCTATATGCAGATTTTTTCTCAGAATTATTTAAAACTCAAAAATATATTTTTATTTATTTAGCAAACGAGAGTACTGGTGCCCATGTGTACCAAATTCATATCCGTCCAAATGACTATTCGTGCTGTTTTTCTATCTTTTGGCATCCTCTGCTGCAATTCTGTTAAGGAAATCGCCGCACGCCTAGTTGTGTCTCGTACAATAGTTATGTTGCGTGTCTTCGTATCTATAGGGAGCGAGCGTAATATTTTCTCATCGCTACATGCAGTGCATGGTCAACCGCTCTATCTCCACTTTTACCTTAGGGTATCCCTTGCAATAAATGAGAACTACTTATACTTAGTAGTAGGAAATTATGTGGCTAAAGAAAGATAAATAAAAATTGTATAATGGGGAAAATTTTCTTCTCTTATCTCATAAGAGATCATCTCTTAGCTAAGGGAAGACAACCTTCTCTTTTTTTCTTCTCTCTCATTTAATTTCGCAAAAATCCAACATGACAAACGGAAGAAAAAGCTGATGTCATCCCATTATACATGCCCTTATCCGCCCATCTTGTTTCTCCCACTTTCTCCACCCATGACATGACTAGCTTCTCTCTCGTCTCAAGTTCCCTCCCTCTCATGGCAAGATGCAGCACCATGCTGGCATGTTGAGGTCGTCGGTCGTGGTCTGCTAGGGAGCGCCGCTGCAAGAACAACATCACTCGATGAGGTCAAGGCCGCTGGTGCTGGTCGAGCACGTGGACGATTTCTGAGATCGCGGCCGCCGGTGCTTGTTCCGGCCACCGCTGATTTGCGAGGCACCAACTGTCGGCGCCTCGCAAAGGGATTCAACTCGAATCATTCGAGCAGCCAATTGGCTCATCAGGCTGGTCATGGATGCTAGTCTGCGAGCGTGAGGTCGTGGCTGGTGGCGCTCGTTGGGCCGGTCACGGTCGTCGAGGATAGGCAAGGCGCAGCCTGAAGGACACCTGACCGCCGCCGCACCTCATAAGTCCACAATCGATTTGTTGCTTGCAAGCTTCCTCTTTCCACTACATCTCCATCTCCATGGTTGAGATGGTGGCTTGTATGCAATTGGGATCGCTAACTCTAGCAGCCAATACAAGTTAATCTGGTAGTTAGGTAAGACTAACCTGGCAATAGTTAGTACTAGAAGCTAGGTAAACTTTAACCTGCCAATCAGCCGGTGCTAATTTGGCAGCTAGGTAAATTTAACCTGCCAATCAGTCGGTGCAAATCTGGTAGATTGGTAAAATTAATCTATGAGTAATAATTCTGGCAGCTAGGTAAAACTAACCTTTTTTAAACATAAGACCTAAGCCTAGCTTTAAATTAATAAAGTCACGAACGGCACAAAATGACAGGATGCTGGTAGAACAGCTTACAAGACACCAACACACACAAGCACACACCGAAAACACGACACATAGCTTGTTCGTAGGAGTCCTCAGCCACCAAGGCAAATCCCTACACTTGAAGCGGCAGCAATTGACACTCGGAAGGGGTTCATCGTCAAGGAGAAACCGTCTTGCGTGTAAATCCAATGGCCAAAGACCGTGGTCCGTCTCTGAAGCAGAAGGAAGCCCCTGCTCCCTCGCCCTGGATCGAAGGGCGCCATATCGTCGGCCGGAGTCGCTCACCCTAGAGTTCGAAACAAAGACAGGGACACTGAGAACAAAGAGCAGACGCCAGGTTTGGCCACCAAGAACAGCCGAGAACACCACGAGACCAACTCCGCCGACGGACATGAGAACTCGCCCGGCCTGACGCAAGCTGAAGGTGCCACGAAGGAACAGCCGCTGAAAGGAAAGGCGCCCTTGCCGGAGAACCGAAGAAGAACGCTGCATATGAAACACGCCACTACCTCCAAGATGGACCAACATCACACTGCCCCCTTTACCCAAAACGGCGCCTTCAAGAGGGGCACCACGCCAGAGGCGTAGATGTCGCCCATTCCGAGGGGAATTGGGTTTTCACCCGGGCACAAGGATTGGTAGGAGGAAGGGGAACCACCTCGACGGCGACTCCAGCAAGGGAGTGATGCCCGCAGGCGTCACCACTGTCATGGCCTCTGGCCAGGGATTTCTCCCGGAGGCCCCAGCCCCACAACCCACCGTGACGCACCCAGCCGAGCTTCGGCGACCGGCGCATCCACAGATCTGGCAGCAAAAGTATGGCCTTCAGATCCGGCGAGCGCGGCGCCGAAGAGATCAGCACGCCAGACCAGCACCTGCCACCGAGCCGCTGCCCCCGCAGCCAAGCATGGCGGCCAGCAACCACGCGAGCGCACCACCCTGTCGAAGAGTCGACGCCGCCCACCAGCCCAGGGCCACCGCCCTGGTTTTCGGAGACCCCACCGAGGAAGAAACCCGCATAGACCTCTCTTACCTCAGGCCGCTAGCCGTCGAAGCAAGAGCAGTCCGCAGCGCCGCCGCCTCGGTCAAGACGATCCCGGCGCGGAGATCCTCCACCTACACACCGCGCGGGGGGCGAGAGCTCAGATCCCCGCCGCCCCCTTCACCGGCGACGTGAGACAAGCTCAGCGGCGTCTCTGGGGGTGACGAGGAGGAGGGGATAGGTGAGGGGAGCGGCGGTGGCATGGGGCTAGGGTTTCACCTCCTCGGTCGCCAGGAGGGAGTGACGCGAGGAGGGCGAAGCGTTCCGGGGTAAAACTAACCTAGCAATTAGTCAGCACCAATCTGGTAGCAATTTAAAACTAACATGGAAATTCAAATGTAATTAATCTGGCAAACTTATCTATGTGAGATGATAAGTGTATCTTATAGTCTTGTAATGGCTTAAAGTATTAGTTTGGCTCCTTGACTTGTCGATCTAGCAGAGGTTATTGGATTTAGTTTTGAAATTGAATAAGATGCTCCGGGCTGCTGGAACCTGCGGACTTTTTCAGCTTTGTCGGGCCATGCGGGGACAGCTAGCAACATTTTACATGGCTTTATGTGGGGTCACTGAAAGATCATATCTCATTTTATATGTAGTTTTGGTGTTGATGACAATGATAATATATGAACATTTCGGTTTATAAGATTTGTAGGTTATTACATTCTCTAGATGCTTAAAGCGTGAAGAGTATGCAAGATATCAGAAAGAAAAGAAGAAAGAAAGAAATGAGAAGAAGAAGAGAAAAAGAAAAGAAGAAAAGAAGAGAGAAGCCGGAGGCTTGGGCGGTACCGGCCGGCCCGGCCACGGCCGGAGGCTCCGGCCATGGTACCGCCCAAGGTACCGGTGGCGGCGGGGCGGCTCAGTATACTAGCCAGGGGGGTTGGAGCCCCGGCCGGAGGCTCCAGCCCCCCCTCCCGGACCGAGCCCCTCTGGCCACGTGGCCTCCTCCTGATGGTCGCGCGCGTCGCCTAGGAGCGGTAGTACCGGCCCAAACTGGCCGGTACTACCGGCCACCCCTCTCCAACGGCTGCAACGGCTGTTTCAGCAGCCACTACTTAAAGTCTTCTTCTCCATTGTGCTAGGGTTGCTCATTCCCCCTCCTAAAAGGACATACACCATTGTTGAGCCACCAAGAACATCAAATCCATCGGATCTCCTCCCGCAACCACCCAAATCCCTTGTGCTTTGGAGAATCGAAGGAGAAGACCCCGATCTACATCTTCACCGAAGCAATTTGCATTTCCCCTCATTTTGTTGAGGGCCCCCTTGCTAGTGTTTCTCTTTGGATACCTAGTTGATTTGTGTTGATGTATTGTTGTTGATTGTTGTGTTGTAACAGATTTGGGAGCCTCCAATTCGGTTGTGGATGTGTGCCCCAAGAACCTTGTAAAGGCCCGGTTTCCGCCTCGAGGAAATCCCTTAGTGGAAGTGGGCTAGGCCTTCGTGGCGTTGCTCACCGGAGATTTGAGTGAAGCCTTCGTGGCTGTTGGTTTGGCTTTCGTAGCAACCACACTCCTCCAAACGTAGACGTACCTTCTTGCAAAGGAAGGGAACTACGGGAATCATCTCCGTGTCATCGCGTGCTCCACTCGGTTACCGCTATCCTATTCTATATCTTATATTGCCTAGCTAAATCTTGCTTAGTTGGTAGCCTTGTCATATAGGTAAATTCACTTAGTTGCATATCTAGAGAATTTACCTTTGGTGTCAAGCCTATATTGAAAAAGAACTAAAAATTGGTTAGCACCTATTCACCCCCCCTCTAGGTGCGGCATACGATCCTTTCAATTGGTATCAGAGCCTCGGCTCTTATTTCGGGCTTAACCGCCTAAGAGTATGCCGAACGAGGATCCCACGGAAGACTTCAATTCGTTGAAGTCCTCCATGGAAGCCCAAATGGAAAGCATGAAAAAGATGATTGCCGAGCTTTTGGCTCCGGCCCTTCCCAAGGCTCCTAGTGTAGAGGTAAAAGACACGGGTGCGTTAGATGAGGGAGATGCTTCGGACTTTCCCTCATCTACCAAACCCGTGGAAGGTGATAACTTAAACACTATCAAATCTCCCATTGCATCTTGATACGTCTCCGACGTATCGATAATTTCTTATGTTCCATGCCACATTTTTGATGATATCTACATGTTATATGCACATTTTATGTCATATTCGTGCATTTTCTGGAACTAACCTATTAACAAGATGCCGAAGTGCCAGTTGTTGTTTTCTGCTGTTTTTGGTTTCAGAAATCCTAGTAACGAAATATTCTCGGAATTGGACGAAATCAACGCCCAGGTTCCTATTTTGCCCGGAAGCATCCAGAACACACGAGAACCGCCATAGAGGGGGCACAGGCCCACCAGACCATAGGCCGGCGCGGCCTGGGGGTGGCCCGCGCCCCCCTATGGTGTCGTCGCCCCGTTGACCTTCTGACGCCGCCTCTTCGCCTATATAAAGCCCCTCGACCTAAAACCTCGATACAAAAAAGCCACGGTACGAGAAACCTTCCAGAGCCGCCGCCATCGCGAAGCCAAGATCTGGGGGACAGGAGTCTCTGTTCCGGCACGCCGCCGGGACGGGGAAGTGCCCCCGAAGGCTCCTCCATCGACACCACCGCCATCTCCATCAACGCTGCTGTCTCCCATGAGGAGGGAGTAGTTCTCCATCGAGGCTCGGGGCTGTACCGGTAGCTATGTGGTTCATCTCTCTCCTATGTACTTCAATACAATAATCTCATGAGCTGCCTTACATGATTGAGATTCATATGATGATGCTTGTAATCTAGATGTCATTATGCTAGTCAAGTGGGTTTTACTTATGTGATCTCCGGAGACTCCTTGTCCCACGTGTGTAAAGGTGACGAGTGTGTGCACCGTGTGGGTCTCTTAGGCTATATTTCACAGAATACTTATTCACCGTTATGAATGGCGTAGTGAAGTGCTTATTTATATCTCTTTATGATTGCAATGTGTTTTGTATCACAATTTATCTATGTGCTACTCTAGTGATGTTATTAAAGTAGTTTTATTCCTCCCGCACGGTGTAATGGTGACGAGTGTGTGCATCCGTGTTAGTACTTGGTGTAGGCTATGATTGTGATCTCTTGTAGATTATGAAGTTAACTATTGCTATGATGGTATTGATGTGATCTATTCCTCCTACATGGTGTGAAGGTGACGAGTGTGCATGCTATGTTAGTACTTGGTTTAGTCGTGTTGATCTTTCATGCACTCTAAGGTTATTTAAATATGAACATTGAATTGTGGAGCTTGTTAACTCCGGCATTGAGGGTTCGTGTAATCCTACGCAATGTGTTCATCATCCAACAATAGAGTGTAGAGTATGCATTTATCTATTCTGTTATGTGATCAAAGTTGAGAGTGTCCACTAGTGAAAGTCTAATCCCTAGGCCTTGTTCCTAAATATCTGCTATCGCTGCTTGTTTACTCGTTTTATTGCGTTACTACTGTCGCGTTACTACCGCTGCGTTACTACTCGCTCATACTTATTCATACCACCTGTATTTCACTATCTCTTCGCCGAACTAGTGCACCTATTAGGTGTGTTGGGGACACAAGAGACTTCTTGCTTTGTGGTTGCAGGGTTGCATGAGAGGGATATCTTTGACCTCTTCCTCCCTGAGTTCGATAAACCTTGGGTGATCCACTTAAGGGAAACTTGCTGCTGTTCTACAAACCTCTGCTCTTGGAGGCCCAACACTGTCTACAAGAATAGAAGCACCCGTAGACATCACATCTCCTAGGGGAACTAGTGGAGGTGAAAGCTACAATCGAGTAGCTCCACCTTTCCTATCTCCCGATATACCGGTTCCCCATCCCCATTTGAACATTCGGGGCGACCCACCTAAGTTTTCTATTGATAATTTCGATACTTGGCAATTTGAGTTCCGCTCTCATGCTTGTAGTGCCTCCAATGAACTATGGAGAATCATCTTGGAGGGCTTCAAACCATACAACCCCGACAAGTTGACTAGAAGAGAAGCGATTGATAGTCAACCCAACAACACCGCCTTGCACATGATTCAAACTAGTGTGGGGACAAAGGAACTGCATCGTGTCCGGAACTACACCACCGCCAAGGAAGCTTGGGATGGTTTGGCCGCTAGTTGCATTGGAAGTGAGAGCACAAGGAGGAACAAGTATAATGCTCTTAAGAATAAAGCCGAAGGGTTCATGAGGCTACCAGATGAAGATCATGAAGTCATGTATGGAAGACTTCTCACCGTTGCCGATGCCTTCCGGCTTATTGGTGCCACCCACATCAATGACACTTGGATCAAGGAGAAGTACATTGAATGCATGATGCCATTTGTACCCATTGATGTCAAGACTCTTGTGGGAAGGGAATGCTATTCCTCTCTCACCTCTCAACAAGTCGTGCACGAGATGCAAGCTCTCAAGGTGCTTGAGGAAACCTCTCATGATTCTCGCAATCGTGCTCTTGGGATGACAAAAGGTTCCAACCTTGCCTTGGCGGTTGATGCGTGTAGCTGACACGTCCATTGGGAACCCCAAGAGGAAGGTGTGATGCGTACAGCGGCAAGTTTCCCTCAGTAAGAAACCAAGGTTTAATCGAACCAGTAGGAGTCAAGAAGCACGTTGAAGGTTGATGGCGGCGGGATGTAGTGCGGCGCAACACCAGAGATTCCGGCGCCAACGTGGAACCTGCACAACACAACCAAAGTACTTTGCCCCAACGAAACAGGGAGGTTGTCAATCTCACCGGCTTGCTGTAACAAAGGATTAACCGTATTGTGTGGAAGATGATTGTTTGCAAGAAAACAAGTAAAGAACAAGTATTGCAGCAGATTTGTATTTCAAGTATAAAAGAATGGACCGGGGTCCACAGTTCACTAGAGGTGTCTCTCCCATAAGATAAAAGCATGTTGGGTGAACGAATTACGATCGGGCAATTGACAAATAGAGAGGGCATAACAATGCACATACATGTCATGATAAATATAGTGAGATTTAATTGGGCATTACGACAAAGTACATAGACCGCCATCCAAGCATGCATCTATGCCTAAAAAGTCCACCTTCAAGTTATCATCCGAACCCCTTCCAGTATTAAGTTGCAAAACAACAGACAATTGCATTAAGTATGGTGCGTAATGTAATCAATAACTACATCCTTAGACATAGCATCAATGTTTTATCCCTAGTGGCAATAGCACATCCACAACCTTAGAACTTTCTGTCACTGTCCTAGATTTAATGGAGGCATGAACCCACTATCGAGCATAAATACTCCCTCTTGGAGTTAAGAGCAAAAACTTGGCCAGAGCCTCTACTAATAACGGAGAGCATGCAAGATCATAAACAACACATAGGTAATAACTTGATAATTAACATAACATAGTATTCTCTATCCATCGGATCCCGACAAACACAACATATAGTATTACGGATAGATGATCTTGATCATGTTAGGCAGCTCACAAGATCCAACAATGAAGCACAATGAGGAGAAGAAAACCATCTAGCTACTGCTATGGACCCATAGTCCAGGGGTGAACTACTCACTCATCACTCCGGAGGCGACCATGGCGGTGAAGAGTCCTCCGGGAGATGAATCCCCTCTCCGGCAGGGTGCCGGAGGAGATCTCCGGAATCCCCCGAGATGGGATTGGCGGCGGCGGCGTCTCGCAAGGTTTTCCGTATCGTGGCTCTCGGCACCGGGGGTTTCGCGACGGAGGCTTTAAGTAGGCGGAAGGGCAGGTAAAGAGGCGGCACGAGGGGCCCACACCACAGGCCGGCGCGGCCGGGGCCTCGGGCCGCGCCGCCCTGGTGTGTCGCCACCTCGTGGCCCCACTTCGACTCTCCTTCGGTCTTCTGGAAGCTTCGTGGCAAAATAGGACCCTGGGCGTTGATTTCGTCCAATTCCGAGAATATTTCGTTACTAGGATTTCTGAAACCAAAAACAGCAGAAAACAGCATCTGGCTCTTCGGCATCTTGTTAATAGGTTAGTTCCAGAAAATGCACGAATATGACATAAAGTGTGCATAAAATATGTAGATATCATCAATAATGTGGCATGGAACATAAGAAATTATCGATACGTCGGAGACGTATCAGCATCCCCAAGCTTAGTTTCTGCTCGTCCCGAGCGAGTAAAACGATAACAAAGATAATTTCTGAAGTGACATGCCATCATAACCTTGATCATACTATTTGTAAACATATGTAATGAATGCAGCGATCAAAACAATGGTAATGACATGAGTAAACAAGTGAATCATAAAGCAAAGACTTTTCATGAATAGCACTTCAAGACTAGCATCAATAAGTCTTGCATAAGAGTTAACTCATAAAGCAATAAATCAAAGTAAAGGTATTGAAGCAACACAAAGGAAGATTAAGTTTCAGTGGTTGCTTTCAACTTATAACATGTGTATCTCATGGATAATTGTCAACATAGAGTAATATAACAAGTGCAATATGCAAGTATGTAGGAATCAATGCACAGTTCACACAAGTGTTTGCTTCTTGAGGTGGGGAGAAATAGGTGAACTGACTCAACATAAAAGTAAAAAGAAAGGTCCTTCAAAGAGGAAAGCATCGATTGCTATATTTGTGCTAGAGCTTTTATTTTGAAAACATGAAACAATTTTGTCAACGGTAGTAATAAAGCATATGAGTTATGTAAATTATATCTTACAAGTTGCAAGTCTCATGCATAGTATACTAATAGTGCCCGCACCTTGTCCTAATTAGTTTGGACTACCGGATCATCGCAATACACATGTTTTAACCAAGTGTCACAATGGGGTACCTCCATGCCGCCTGTACAAAGGTCTAAGGAGAAAGCTCGCATTTTGGATTTCTCGCTTTTGATTATTCTCAACTTAGACATCCATACCCGGACAACATGGACAACAGATAATGGACTCCTCTTAAATGCATAAGCATGTGGCAACAATTATTATTCTCATATGAGATTGAGGATATATGTCCAAAACTGAAACTTCCACCATGAATCATGGCTTTAGTTAGTGGCCCAATGTTCTTCTCTAACAATATGCATGCTCCAACCATTAAAGTGGTAGATCTCTCTTACTTCGTGACAAGACGGACATGCATAGCAACTCACATGATATTCAACAAAGAATAGTTGATGGCGTCCCCGTAAACATGGTTATCGCACAACAAGCAACTTAATAAGAGATAAAGTGCATAAGTACATATTCAATACCACAATTGTTTTTAAGCTATTTGTCCCATGAGCTATATATTGCAAAGGCGAATGATGGAATTTTAAAGGTAGCACTCAAGAAATTTACTTTGGAATGGCGGAGAAATACCATGTAGTAGGTAGGTATGGTGGACACAAATGGCATAGTGGTTGGCTCAAGGATTTTGGATGCATGAGAAGTATTCCCTCTCGATACAAGGTTTAGGCTAGCAAGGTTATTTGAAACAAACACAAGGATGAACGGTGCAGCAAAACTCACATAAAAGACATATTGTAAACATTATAAGACTCTACACCGTCTTCCTTGTTGTTCAAAACTCAATACTAGATGTTATCTAGACTCTAGAGAAACCAAATATGCAAACCAAATTAGCAAGCTCTAAGTGTTTCTTCATTAATGGGTGCAAAGTATATGATGCAAGAGCTTAAACATGAGCACAACAATTGCCAAGTATCAAATTATCCAAGACATTTTAGAATTACTACATGTAGCATTTTCTAATTCCAACCATATAACAATTTAACGAAGAAGAAACTTCGCCATGAATACTATGAGTAAAGCCTAAGGACATACTTGTCCATATGCAACAGCGGAGCGTGTCTCTCTCCCATACAGTGAATGCTAGGATCCATTTTATTCAAACAAAACAAAAAACAAAAACAAACCGACGCTCCAAGCAAAGCACATAAGATGTGACGGAATAAAAATATAGTTTCAGGGGAGGAACCTGATAATGTTGTCGATGAAGAAGGGGATGCCTTGGGCATCCCCAAGCTTAGACACTTGAGTCTTCTTAGAATATGCAGGGGTGAACCACCGGGGCATCCCCAAGCTTAGAGCTTTCACTCTCCTTGATCATATTGTATCATAATCCTCTCTTGATCCTTGAAAACTTCCTCCACACCAAACTCGAAACAACTCATTAGAGGGTTAGTGGACAATAAAAATTAACATGTTCAGAGGTGACACAATCATTCTTAACACTTCTGGACATTGCATAAAGCTACTGGACATTAATGGATCAAAGAAATTCATCCAACATAGCAAAAGAGGCAATGCGAAATAAAAGGCAGAATCTGTCAAAACAGAACAGTCCGTAAAGATGGATTTTATTGAGGCACCAGACTTGCTCAAATGAAAATTCCCAAATTGAATGAAAGTTGCGTACATATCTGAGGATCACTCACGTAAATTGGCTTAATTTTCTGAGTTACCTACAGAGAATTAGACCCAGATTCGTTACAGCAAAGAAATCTGTTTCTGCGTAGTAATCCAAATCTAGTATTTACTTTACTATCAAAGACTTTACTTGGCACAACAAAAAATAAAACTAAGATAAGAAGAGGTTGCTACAGTAGTAAACAACTTCCAAGACTCAAATATAAAACAAAAATACTGTAGTAAAAACATGGGTTGTCTCCCATAAGCGCTTTTCTTTAACGCCTTTCAGCTAGGCGCAGTAAAGTGTATATCAAGTATTATCGAGAGATGAAGCATCAACATCATAATTTGTTCTAATAATAGAATCATAAGGTAACTTCATTCTCTTTCTAGGGAAGTGTTCCATACCTTTCTTGAGAGGAAATTGATATTTAATATTACCTTCCTTCATATCAATAGTAGCACCAACAGTTCGAAGAAAAGGTCTTCCCAATATAATGGGGCAAGATGCATTGCATTCAATATCCAAGACAACAAAATCAACGGGGAGAAGGTTATTGTTAAACATAATATGAACATTATCAAATTTCCCCAAAGGTTTCTTTTTAGCATTATCAGCGAGATTAACATCCAAATAACAATTTTTCAATGGTGGCAAGTCAAGCATATCATAGACTTTCTTAGGCATAACAGAAATACTTGCACCAAGATCACATAAAGCATTACAATCAAAATCATTGACCCTCATTTTAATGATGGGCTCCCAACCATCCTCTAGCTTTCTGGGAATAGAAGTTTCAAGTTTTAGTTTCTCTTCTCTAGCTTTTATGAGAGCATTTGTAATATGTTTTGTGAAAGCCAAATTTACAGCGCCAGCATTGGGACTCTTAGCAAGTTTTTGTAAGAACTTTATAACTTCAGAGATGTGGCAATCATCAAAATCTAAATCATTACAATCTAAAGCAATGGGATTATCATCCCCAAGGTTGGAAAAAATTTCAGCAGTTTTATCACAGCAGTTTCAGCAGCTTTAGCAGCTTGGGTAATTTTGCGCGCTTTGCACTAGGAGTAGAAGCATTGCCAACACCAATTATTTTACCATTAATAGTAGGAGGTGCAGCAACATGTGAATCATTAGCATTGCTAGTGGTGGTAATAGTCCAAACTTTAGCTACATTTTTCTCTTTAGCTAGTTTTTCATTTTCTTCTCTATCCCACCTAGCACGCAGTTCAGCCATTAATCTTATATTCTCATTAATTCTAACTTGGATGGCATTTGCTGTAGTAACATTTTATTTTCAATATCCTTATTAGGCATAACTTTCGATTTCAAAAGATCAACATCAGAGGCAAGACTATCAACCTTAGAAGCGAGAATATCAATTTTATTGAGCTTTTCCTCAACAGATTTGTTAAAGGCAGTTTGTGTACTAATAAATTCTTTAAGCATAGCTTCAAGTCCAGGGGGTGTGTTCCTATTATTATTGTAATAATTCCCATAAGAATTAGCATAACCGTTACCATTATTATAAGGATATGGCCTATAGTTATTACTAGAATTGTTCCGATAAGCATTGTTGTTGAAATTATTATTTTTAATGAAGTTTACATCAACATGTTCTTCTTGGGCAACCAATGAAGCTAACGGAACATTATTAGGATCAACATTAGTCCTATCATTCACAAGCATAGACATAATAGCATCAATCTTATCATTCAAGGAAGAGGATTCTTCAACGTAATTTACCTTCTTACCTTGTGGAGCTCTTTCCGTGTGCCATTCAGAGTAATTAACCATCATATTATCAAGGAGCTTTGTTGCTTCACCAAGAGTGATGGACATAAAGGTACCTCCAGCAGCTGAATCCAATAAATTCCGCGAAGAAAAATTTAGTCCTGCATAGAAGGTTTGGATGATCATCCAAGTAGTCAGTCCATGGGTTGGGCAATTTTTAACCAAAGATTTCATTCTTTCCCAAGCTTGTGCAACATGCTCACTATCCAATTGTTTAAAATTCATTATACTACTCCTCAAAGATATAATTTTAGCAGGGGGATAATATCTACCAATAAAAGCATCCTTGCATTTAGTCCATGAATCAATACTATTCTTAGGCAGAGATAGCAACCAATCTTTAGCTCTTGCTCTTAATGAGAAAGGAAACAATTTTAATTTTATAATGTCACCATCTACATCCTTATACTTTTGCATTTCACATAGTTCAACAAAATTATTAAGATGGGCAGCAAGCATCATCGTAACTAACACCTGAAAATTGCTCTCGCATAACAAGATTCAGTAAAGCAGGTTTAATTTCAAAGAATTCCGCTGTTATAGCAGGTGGAGCAATAGGTGTGCATAGGAAATCATTATTATTTGTGGTTGTGAAGTCACACAACTTAGTGTTTTCAGGGGTGGCCATTTTAGCAGTAGTAAATAAAGCAAACTAGATAAAATAAATGCAAGTAACTAATTTTTTTTGTATTTTTGATATAGCAAACAAGATAGTAAATAAAGTAAAGCTAGCAACTAATTTTTTTGTGTTTTGATATAATGCAGCAAACAAAGTAGTCAAGCAAGACAAAAACAAAGTAAAGAGATTGGGAAGTGGAGACTCCCCTTGCAGCGTGTCTTGATCTCCCCGGCAACGGTGCCAGAAATTTGCTTGATGCGTGTAGCTGACACGTCCGTTGGGAACCCCAAGAGGAAGGTGTGATGCGTACAGCGGCAAGTTTCCCTCAGTAAGAAACCAAGGGTTAATCGAACCAGTAGGAGTCAAGAAGCACGTTGAAGGTTGATGGCGGCGGGATGTAGTGCGGCGCAACACCAGAGATTTCGGCGCCAACGTGGAACCTGCATAACACAACCAAAGTACTTTGCCCCAACGAAACAGTGAGGTTGTCAATCTCACCGGTTTGCTGTAACAAAGGATTAACCGTATTGTGTGGAAGATGATTGTTTGCAAGAAAACAGTAAAGAACAAGTATTGCAGCAGATTTGTATTTCAGTATAAAAGAATGGACCGAGGTCCACAGTTCACTAGAGGTGTCTCTCCCATAAGATAAAAGCATGTTGGGTGAACGAATTACAGTCGGGCAATTGACAAATAGAGAGGGCATAACAATGCACATACATGTCATGATAAATATAGTGAGATTTAATTGGGCATTACGACAAAGTACATAGACCGACATCCAGCATGCATCTATGCCTAAAAAGTCCACCTTCAGGTTATCATCCGAACCCCTTCCGGCATTAAGTTGCAAAACAACGGAAAATTGCATTAAGTATGGTGCGTAATGTAATCAATAACTACATCCTTAGACATAGCATCAATGTTTTATCCCTAGTGGCAACAAGCACATCCACAACCTTAGAACTTTCTCGTCACCGTCCCGCGATTTAATGGAGGCATGAACCCACTATCGAGCATAAATACTCCCTCTTGGAGTTAAGAGCAAAAACTTGGCCGGAGCCTCTACTAATAACGGAGAGCATGCAAGATCATAAACAACACATAGGTAATAACTTGATAATTAACATAACATAGTATTCTCTATCCATCGGATCCCGACAAACACAACATATAGTATTACGGATAGATGATCTTGATCATGTTAGGCAGCTCACAAGATCCAACAATGAAGCACAATGAGGAGAAGACAACCATCTAGCTACTGCTATGGACCCATAGTCCAGGGGTGAACTACTCACTCATCACTCCGGAGGCGACCATGGCGGTGAAGAGTCCTCCGGGAGATGAATCCCCTCTCCGGCGAGGTGCCGGAGGAGATCTCCAGAATCCCCCGAGATGGGATTGGCGGCGGCGGCGTCTCAGTAAGGTTTTCCGTATCGTGGCTCTCGGTACTGGGGGTTTCGCGATGGAGGCTTTAAGTAGGCGGAAGGGCATGTAAAGAGGCGGCACGAGGGGCCCACACCACAGGCCGGTGCGGCCAGGGCCTGGGCCGCGCCGCCCTGGTGTGTCGCCACCTCGTGGCCCCACTTCGACTCTCCTTCGGTCTTCTGGAAGCTTCGTGGCAAAATAGGACCCTGGGCGTTGATTTCGTCCAATTCCGAGAATATTTCGTTACTAGGATTTCTGAAACCAAAAACAGCAGTAAAACGACAGAATCGGCTCTTCGGCATCTTGTTAATAGGTTAGTTCCGTAAAATGCACGAATATGACATAAAGTGTGCATAAAACATGTAGATATCATCAATAATGTGGCATGGAACATAAGAAATTATCGATACGTCGGAGACGTATCG